>NW_010179336.1:0-66955 GCF_000695765.1 Mesitornis unicolor
TAATAATAAAAATATTCAATTGGGAAAGGTGGCATGACCTCTGAAAACTGCAGCTTGACCTGCCATCTGAGTACAGACACTGAACTGGATGCATGATTCGGGAAGGAATTTAATACCAGCTACCTTAGTAGCCACGTGGTGTTAAAGGAAAAAGGCTCGGGAAAAAAGGGATATTATAATGTATCCTGAGAGTAAAGGACAGTATGGTTATTTTGCCTATCTTTTTTTTAACCTTACTATAATTTTCCTGCTAATCCTTTCCTTTTGTTATCTATTAGCTTTTCCAAGAAGACATTTGGTTGTGCATAAAGTAAGAATAGCTGCACTGACTCAAACCACAAGTCCACGTAGCTCAGTGTACCTGGCAGGTGTCCTGCCTTGGTAGGGGTACAGTCCTGTTGTTATAAGGCCTCCACTGTTCCCTACAGATTAAGGTCACCTTCAGCTATTGACTTCCAGACACCTTCAGGGCTTTGTATCCAATGTGTACAGTTCAAATACTTCCCAAATCAGGGGGTGCACTATGTTTAATAGTCTGAAATTGTCCTAGATCCCGTGAATTTACTTCCTCCTTCTGTCTCTCTTTCTCTCTCTGTCTTGTCCTTCTTTCTTCTGAAGTAGAGTGACCAGGGCTGCATGAATTATTCAACGTAAGAGTGTATGATGTATTTATACAGTGATATAGCGATACAGTGTATTTATACAGTGAGATATATATATATGTTTTCTATTTTGTTTACAGTTTCTTTCTTAATCATCCAAATATCCTGTTTCACATTTTTACTTAACAACTGAGTGCTTGACTTGATGTCTGCAGAGAGCTGTCTAAAATTAAATTGTTATTTTTTTCTTCTCAAGCAATAGTTAATTTGTAGTCCCTGCCTGTGTGTGTATAGTTAGACATTTTTCCCTTGTGCATTTCTTTCTGCTTTATCAAATTTTATTACCACTTCATTTCCAATGGCATTCAAAATTGTGAAATCATTTTGCAGTTCCTTACAGGCAGCTTCTGATTTAACTTTTAAAAATAATTTTGTATAAAACTTTCTCATCTGCCAGTTCTTAGATATCACATTTCCCTTTACTACTAATAAAAGTACTTTTGCTTAAATCCTTTGTTTTAATTCATGTCTCAGTATAGTAATCTTTGTACCCACTAAAGAGTCCAGTTGCTATAATTCACTACTGCATTTTTCAGGATGGGGGAGGGAAGCCTTCAAGCTATTGTCATTTATGTTTTATTAATTGGAAACCTTAAAAGTAGAATTTAGATCTTCTTATTGCCTGCTGGTTCTGACAGAGTGAAAAATTGCTAAGGGCTGGATCCATAAAGTGCCTTTAGCCTCTTAGATGTCCTGCCTTCTCACAGACGCTATAAACCCAGATTAGGCACATCCCTCTATGCTGAAAGAGGACAGCTGGGTGTTTAGCAACATCTCCACCAACTCTCGCATACCGAGCAGGGAACAGTCTGAGTGAACTGTAGAAAGACCCAGATGGGGGAAATAAAACAAGTGAATGGTGTACTGATATTGTTATATTTTTCAACACTGCCTTACTCATGGGACTACAGGGTGTTGTGAGGTGAGACTTCCAGCATCTCTCCCACAGTAGCTGTTCCTTTTGATTATCCCACTATTCCCTGCAGTGAGCTATAGCATCAAACTACAACACTGAGGTGCCAATCCCTCTCTTTCTCTCTATCCCAGTAAATATTGAATTTTCAGGATTAAGCAAAAACTAAATGGACTTCGGGGAACTATGCTGTCAGTCTGAGCACCCAAAGCTACATTTAGCCACTTCTGTTACATTACAGGTCTAAGCTGGTGTCTGTGTTACAATACTAGTGAAAGCAGTGGGAATAATTTGAACCTTGACTTCATAAATCTGTTAAACTTGCTTGTGTAAAAAGGAATTTCTTCTGATTGTCCCATCTTTTAACTTCACTGAAATGGCAACTTAGTAACTCTCCAAAACCTATTCTCTGTCTGCACAAGGATTATGCCATGACCCCTGTTACCTTATGTGAATACTGAGATAAAGTACTTGTAGAGAGGTCTGTAGAGTCTATGAGTTATTAGTATTCATAACATATCAGAAATCTTACATAGCGGGGGAAATAAGTGGGCGATGTAAGTGGGTGATGACTGACGTTCAGAGTTTCTCAAGCTGAGCTGCATCTTGGATGTCTGAGAGGAAGAATGAACTGCTTTTTTATCTATTTGTTTTTTAGAAACATCTCCATTTTCCTATATTTAAAGAAATACAGAAATATGTAGTACTGTGTTTATTTCTCTGTAGTTCTAAAAGTAATTCTTTCAAAAGCTACAGCTATACTTGGCTGGCCAGTGACAAAAGACAACTAGCTGTCAGAGGAGATTTGTGGTTTTCCTGGAGAAAGAGTTATGAATTTCCATCTGTTCTGTTACAGTGTGGATGCCTATAAATCTTTATCTGAGTCAGTAGAATGCTGGGAGCTAATAAGCCAAAAATTAGGAGACTACACAAACTATCAAATCAAACTGCCATGCAATGTTTTAAAAATTAATAAGCTCTGAATGACTGCTATCTGTATCTCTATCATCTATACCTGAGTATCTATATTGATATAGGCTAGCTCCTACATTTATAATTAATTCCTGACCTTCTCAGTTTATTAGATATGTTTGTTGGCCCAGTCCCTCCACTACTTCAGCATTTTTTTGTATTGTTGACATTAACTTTAATGGGTTCTGCTTTTTCATTGACAGATACTAACTGAGTAACAATGGTAGGTAATGATAAAATAAGAGAGTGAATAAAAATCTGAGATTAGAGGAAAATTCATAACAAATCCCAGGTCAGTCAGTCTTCCCTGGTATGTACTGGGCAGGTACAGCTCTTTTAACATACAATGCCAAAATAGGAAAGAAAGTGGATTTTTATGCGCTGATGCCAAATAAAAGTAATGCTATTTCTAGGAGTTCTAACAGTGTCAGAAAAGAAGGAACTGGTAGAAAGGCTGTGGCTTTAAACTTGGTCAAAGAATTCTCGTAAGAACATTAAATTGATGAACTTTTCTGCCAGTTCTGCCATTGTGTATTTTCAACAGGTCCTTTAGGAATGCTCACTCCTTGTTCATAGCCCATCTCACCAGCTCGTTTTAGTTATTTTCTTTCTACGTAGACTAGGGTCAAAGACTGGACATCCACATCCTTTTTCAGTACAGTCTCTAGCCCTTATTTTACCTTCACTTGGACTAGTTCTTGCATCATTTCATAGGTTACTGGCCTCATATTTATTTAAGATTTTTCTGTCTTTTTAGCTGAGTCTTTGACTTTTAATTGACTAATTAGTTTTTTCACTCTTCCCCAAGCCCATAGTGTTGCATGGGGTTGTTGTGACCCAAGTGCAGGACCCAGCACTTGGCCTTTTTGAACCTCATACAACTAACCTCAGTCCCTTTATCCAGCCTGTCCAGATCACTCTGTAGAGCCTTTCTAACCTCCAGCACATCAACACTCTCACCAAACGTGGTGTCACCTGCAGACTTACTGAGGGTGCACCCGGTTCCTTCGTCCATGTCATTGATCAAGATATTAAACAGAACTAGCCCCAGTACTGAGCCCTGGGGAACACCACTTGTGACCGGCCACCAAATGGATTTAACTTCATTCACCACAACTCTTTGACCCTGACAAGTCCAACGAAGAGTACACCCATCCAAGCCATGAAAAGTCAGTTTCTGCAGGAAAATGTTGTGGGAAATTATGTCAAAGGCTTTACTAAAGTCTAGGTACATTACATCTACAGCCTTTCCCTCATCCACTATGTGGGTCACTTTGTCATAGAAAGAGATCAGATTAGTCAAGCAAGACCTGCCTTTCATGAAGCCATGCTGATTGGGCCTGATCCCCTGGTTGTCCTGCACATCCTGTGTGAGTACATTCAAGATGAACTGCTCCATAATCATCCGTGGTATTGAGGGCAGGTTGACAGGCCTGTAGTACCCTGGATCCTCCTTCCAGCCTATCTTGTAGATGGGAATCACATTTGCTAACCTCCAGCCAACTGGGACCTCGCTGGTTAGCCAGGATGGCTGAATAATGATGGAAAATATCTTACAGAGCACTCTCACCATCTCCCTCAGTACCTTTGGGTGGATTCCACCCGGTCCCATAGATTTGTGCATGTATAAGTGGGATAGCAGGTCCCTAACCATTTCTCCTTGGATTATGGGGATTTCATTCTACTACCATCCCTGTCTTCCAGATCAGGGGGCTGGGTACCCAGATAGCAACTGGTCATACTACTGAAGACTGAGGCAATGAAAGCAGTGGCAGTAGGTACCTCAACCTTTTCCTCATCCTTTGTCACTATGTTTCCCCTTGAATTCATTAAAGAATGGAGATTCTCTTTACCCCTCCTTTTGTTGCTGATGTATTTATAGAAACATTTTTAATTGTCTTTAACAGCACTAGCCAGATTAAGTTCTAGCTGAGCTTTGGCCCTTCTAATTTTCTGCCTGCATAACCTCATGACAATCTTGTACTCCTCCTGAATTGCCTGACCCTTCTTCCAAAGGTCATAAACTCTATTTTTTTTCCTGAGTTCCAGCTTGAGCTCTCTGTTCAGCCAGGTGGTTCTTTTTCCCCACTGGCACATCTTTCGGCACATGGGGATAGTCTGCTCCTGCTCCTTGAAGATTTCCTTCTTGGAGCAGGCCCAGATTTCCTGGGCTCCTCTGCTCTTCAGGACTGCCTCTCAAGGGACTCTGTGAACCAGGCTCCTCAACAGGCCACAGTCTTCCCTCTGAAAGTCCACAGTGGAAGTTCTACTGACACCCCCTCTTCACTTCTCTGAGATTCAAAAATTATATCATTTCATGATCACTATGCCCAAGATGGCTTCTAACCATCATATTACCCACAAGTCCTTCTCTGTTCACAAACAACAGATCCAACATGGTGCCTACCCTAGTTGGCTCACTCACCAGCTGTGTCAAGAAGTTGTCTTGCACACAATCCAGCAACCTCTTATTTTGTTTCCTCTCTGCTATGTGGTATTACAAGCAGATTTGGGGATTGGACTAGATGATCTTTTGAGGTCCCTTCCAATCCCTAACGTTCTGTGATTCTGTGATTCTGTGATATCTAGTAAGTTGAAGTCTTCCATGAGAACAGGAGCTAGCGATGGTAAGACTTCTCATAGCTGCTTATAAAATATTTCATCTCCCTCTTCATCCTAGTTGAGAGGTCTATAACAGACTCTCATCATCGTATCTGCCTTGTTGGCCTTCCCCCTGATTCTTACCCAAAACCACCCAACCTTATAATCATCATCACTAAGCTCTAGACAGTCAAAACAGTTCCTAACATACAGGGCTACTCCACTGCCTCTCTTTCCTTGCCTATCTCCTCTGAAGAGTTTTTAGCCATCCATTGCAGCACTCCAGTTGTGCAAGTCATCCCACCATGTTTCCATGATGACAACCATATAATAGATTTCGTGCTGCACAGCTCCTCCTGTTTGCCACTCGTTCTGCTGTGTACACTGGTATAGATGAGCAGTCAAGAAAGACTCTTTTCTTTAATATTACAAATAAACTTTTAACCAGTGGACATAAATTCTTATAAGAGCTGAAATATCAAGGAAAACAAATTGAGATGGTCAGTCTGGAGGCAGGTTTTCTAATAAATACAAGGATCTGGTTATATGCTTCATTAAATATTTCAGTTAAGTGAAACTTAAAAGAAGATGCACTGTTGTCAACCATGATTAATACTAATTTGGACAAGAATATTTCAAACCCTGCTGTAGTCCACCATTGAAATAACTGTCTCCAGAATAATAACATAATTTCAAAATTGTATCTCAATAACTAAAGCTAGCAGAAATTTCTTCAGGCTATTTAAGATCTACAATTTTTCTTTATGTAAATTATTTATATCATCAAGAATTTACCAGGTAATCTGTAAAAATTTACAGAGCACATTCTTTCTGAAAACTTGCTGTAGTGTTTTCCAACGTCTGTTGAAAATGCCTTCTTTGCCTCTGTCTACACTGCTGAAGACTGTCCTCAGGAGCCTCAGATCCCTGAGGCCCCAGAGAAAGTCAGGATAAAGGAGGAGTTTGGCTTGATTGATGAAGACTGGGTTAGAGATCAGTTAAGCAATCTGGGCATGCGTAAATCCATGGGTCCAGATGGGATGCACCCACAGGTGCTGCGGGAGCTGGCGGGAGTCATTGCTAGACCACTCTCCATCATCTTTGGTAAGTCGTGGGCAACAGGAGAGGTGCCCAAGGACTGGAGGAAAGCAAATGTCACTCCAGTCTTCAAAAAGGGCAAGAAAGAGGACCTGGTAACTACAGCCCAGTCAGCCTCACTTCCATCCCTGGGAAAGTGATGGAACAGCTTATCCTCGGTGCTATCTCCAGACATATCAAGGATAAGAGGGTCATAAGGAGCAGTCAGCATGGTTTCACCAAGAGAAAGTCATGTTTGACCAACCTGGTAGCTTTTTATGAGGACATAACCAGGTGGATAGATGATGGTAGGTCAGTGGATGTGGTCTATCTTGATTTCAGTAAAGCATTTGACACAGTCTCCCATAGCATCCTTGCAGCTAAACTGAGGGAGTGTGGTCTAAATGATAGGGTAGTGAGATGGATTGTGAACTGGTTGAAGGAATGAAGTCAGAGAGTTGTGATCAATGGGACAGAGTCCAGTTGGAGGTCTGTATCTAGTGGAGTCCCCCAGAGGTTGGTACTGGGACCAGTACTATTCAATATATTCATCAACAACCTGGACGAGGGAACAGAGAGCACTGTCAGCAAGTTTGCTGATGACACAAAACTGGGAGGAGTGGCTGACACTCCAGAAGGCTGTGCTGCCATTCAGTGAGACCTGGATAGGCTGGAGAGTTGGGCGGGGAAAAACTAAATGAAATTCAACAAGGGCAAGTTGCAGGGTCTTGAATCTGGAGAAGAACCCCATGTACCAGTATAGGTTGGGGACTGCCTTGTTGGGGTGTAGCTCAGCAGAAAAGGACCTGGGGGTTCTAGTGGACAGCAGGATGACCATGAGCGAGCAATGTGCCCTTGTGGGGTGTATCAGAAGGGATGTGGTTAGTGGGCCAAGAGAAGTTCTCCTTCCTCCCTACTCTGCCCTGGTGAGACCACATTTGGAATATTGTGTTCAGTTCTGGGCCCCTCAGTTCAAGAAGGACAGGGAATTGCTTGAAAGAGTCCAGCACAGAGCCGCAAAGATGATTGAGGGAGTGGAGCATCTCCCTTATGAGGAGTGGCTGAGGGAGCTGGGTCTCTTCAGGTTGGAGAAGAGGAGACTGAGGGGTGACCTTATTAATGTTTATAAATTTGTAAAGGGCGAGCATCAGGCAGAAGGAGCCAGGCTCTTCTCTGTGATGTCCAATGATGGACAAGGGGCAATTGGTGCAAGCTGGAGCATAGGAAGTTCCATGTGAACATAAGGAAAAACTTTTTCACAGTGAGGGTGACAGAGCACTGGAACAGGCTGCCCAGAGAGGTTGTGGAGTCTCCTTCTCTAGAGACATTCAAAACCCTCCTGGATGCATTCCTGTGTGACCTAGTCTGGGTGATCCTGCTCTGGCAGGGGAGGTTGGACTGAATGATCTTTCGAGGTCCCTTCCAACTCCTAATATTCTGTGATTCTGTGATTGATTCTGTGAAAACAGTTTAAGCATAACTTATTGAAACGATAGGCAAAAGAAAGGAGCAGATGTTTGTAGGTGAATGAATTTAAGTCTAAAGCTAGTACAACCTAAGAGTTTTTTTCCCTCTCTGCCAAATAAAAATGTAAGAATTGTCACACTAGTCCATTCAATATAATATTTTATCTGTATGGTGATCAACAACTGTAATTCCATTTTGATGGCTTAATAGAAAAAAGAAAATGAAGGATTTAGATACTTGTGTCATCATATCCTAATTACCACCAAAGCTGTGCACAAATCTTTAGACAGATCTAGACCTAAAAAGTTCTTACTCTAATTTTACAAGAAATTTTATATAACTACCCATTGATGCAAACAGATATGCAAGCACACATGCACAAATAGACGTACAGAGGCCATTCTAAAGGTCTTTGTTTCTCTTCTCATAAACTAGATACATGTTCAGAATTAACTTTTTTAAGGAAAACTTTGCCTTTGCATGATATCTGAGTAGAAATTGCACAGAAATCTTCATGTGTATAAAGATGTCATTTTCAGAAATCCAACAAAAACAAGCACTCAGAGATGTAATCTGCATTCTTGCTTGCCTGTGTGTCCATCTTTTGATTTATTTTGAGAACATCTTTATTTTCCACTCCCTCCTCACTCCTGTGCTTTTGGAGATTATCAGAACCACAAACTAACTGCATTCCCCCAGGAGAACCAGGAAAAAAACCCTTCATATTTATATAACATGTACTTTAAACTAATGAAATAGTCCCTCTGTCACCCTTGAAAATAGGGGTACTACTTTCCTCACTTCCTGCCATCTAGGCTGCCCTCATATGCGTTTTTATAATATAGTATTCCCAAGGGAGAAAACAGTGCAAAAGTTCAAAACCTTTTTTTTTTTAATCATGATTGCCCGTGGAAATAGATTTGGTAAGGAGAATGTAACCGGGATTAAAATATCAGGTTCTATTAAGTGACATTAAATGTAATGAAATCTCAAGGTGAACTTCATTTCTTGCCTCTCCTTATCTCTCTGACACATAGTACTGTATCTGAGTAGCTGCCACCAACAGCTACCATCAGAACGCTTGGCTAATTAGTAATCAGTCATGTCACTTGGTGTGATCTCATCCAATCTGACTATTGAACCTGAATACAACAACAAAAAAGGAAATTGGAAACTCTTAGCAACTATGTGTTTAGTCCACTTATTTTCAGCACCATTATGTGCCTGCAGTTCAAGCTTTCATTATGATATACTAATAGGCTTGTTTGAATGTGATGATTTTGGTAGTTATTAATTTAGGAATAGTCTGTAGCACTAGCACTTAGCATTTGACTACCAGCCAAATAACCACATCAAATCCTAAATGATAAGATTTCTTAGCAGTTCAACAGCATTAAGATAGGGAAAAAGTTTTTTAATAAAATTCCTAATCATATACACTTTCCCATCAATAATCATTTCAGTACAGCTGAACGAGACCAGAGAGCATCTCATTGATGGGGCCTGACCCAGGAAAGTGTTTAAGCACACCTTGAATAGAAGTACAAGAATATCCCATCAAAGTTACTATTATCACCCACATGATTAAAATTGCACAGAAATGTAGATGCTTTTCTGGATTAAGTTTTAAGGAATGAGGCATTTAAGATCAGCCTTTCATGTAGTAAAAATATTTACATATCTTTTTATAGATGGCATATAAATAAAAATTACTTTTCTGCCTTTTGGCTGCTAGACTCAGTACAGCTTCACATGTGAAAATCCTGCACATTAATTGATCACTTTACTCCCAAACTAAGCAGCTGTCTGAAATGGCAATTGTAAAGTGCTAATCTCTGTTACCAATAAACAAAAGTAAATCACGGCAGAAAACTCGTTTATGTGTAGTAATCTCCAGAGGATTAGCATTTCAAGGGATCAGATTTCCTAAAACTCCTCTTTCCTGATAACTGCCTCTGCTGTGAGGTGACACACCAATAGGCATAAATTATCTAGAGCTGCAGATAAGCAGAGGCCATTTGGGAGTTCGGAGTGCAATATAAATAGATGCAAAACAGTAGGGAAACTGGTGCTCATCACGAACCTCAAAAGGATTAGCAGTTCAAGCTTTGATTTCCTTGCTGTTGTTAGCTGTGATTTATCATCAGACAGTGACTGAGAGTCTGTCTTATCTGTGGTAATTTAATGGCTTAATGGCAGTTCCTTTATCTGGGGGTCATAATTAAGCTTGTTTGATCAGTTTCCTAACAAGCACCTTGCCTGTATGTTTAGCTATGCCTATTTTTTCTCTGGGTGTAGGAGCATTTTTGCTAATTAGTATTAACAATATTATTGTTAACAATTACTGGTAATGTTAACAATCTCGTAAAAGGTTAGCATTTATCTGGAGGAAAAATACAAGCCAAAAAAGATGCAAGACTTTGAATTTAAATACATTTATGGGATATTTTAACTGCAGTGTCTCAGTGGGTCTTTGGTTTGTCGGCTTCGAATCTAACTCAAATACCTAACTGAAAATGAAAAACCACTGCATAAAATAATTTTCTATTGAATCATTTGCTCTGGTACAAAATTAATATCAATTTGAAAGTAAAGATGACTGCTATCTTATGCTCCCTCTCTGTCTATCTCTATCATCCTACTAATGAGCTGTTTCTTCGACTGTCATGAGATTTTTTTCAACAAAAGATGAAATTTAAGACCTTATTACAGCTGTTTGAGAACACAGGAGTCATCAAAATGAACCTAGTGACAATTTATACATTAACATCACTGCAAAAAGAAGCAAACAATTTTTATTAGATGTAATGAATATTAGAGATCTGAAAGGAAAACTTTCCAAGTTGGTGTTTTTTTTGTTTTAATGCAATGCAATGACAAGCAAACAGACAACTACATAAAATGCAAAGATGTTTTGATTTTGTTTTTTATTAAGGAAGACCAAAAAAAGGAAAAAAATCAGATTGACCATACTACTTTCCTAGAGTTTGTTATAATTTTTTAAATGACACACCTAAGAGGTGAATAGGTTACTTACTTTTATAAATTTGTAAAGGACGAGTGTCAGGAGAAAGGAGCCAGGCTCTTCTCAGTGATAGCCAATGACAGGACAAGGGGCAATGGTTGCAAGCTGGAGCATAGGAGGTTCAACCTGAACATGAGGAAAAACTTTTTTACTGTAAGGGTGGCAGAGCACTGGAACAGGCTGCCCAGAGAGGTTGTGGAGTCTCCGTCTCTGGAGACATTCAAAACCTGCCTGGATGCGTACCTGTGTGACCTGGTCTGGGTGATCCTGCTCTGGCAGGGGTTGGACTGCATGATCTTTCCAGGTCACTTCTAACTCGTAACATTCTGTGATTCTGTGATTACTGATATTTAGGGAAGCAGAATCATGGGCTATATAGACATATAAAAAAACCTGATCATACATATATAGACACAGGAGATATGAATGTAATATGTGTGTATATATGTATATAAATTCATGTATATGTGCATTTATATGTATTTGCACATCTATATACATGTTTATGTATTCTATATTTTATGCTTATATATACTTTTAGTCATGCACATACATTTATGTATCCATGGATTTATTGAAATTTCTCTTTAGAATAGGTCTTATTTTTCTTTAAAAAAATAAATTAATAGTGGGACAGAGAATCTATGTGTCTAGCCTAAATTATTTAGGTACTATAGTTAATGAAGAAGACAAGGTTCATTAGAGGGTGAGTCATTCCACTTACCTGCTTGTTTTAGAATTGGATGTATTGCTTTTCTTTCTTGTGGCTATAGATAAACCCCAGGTGATGTGTCTAAGCTTGTAGATGTATGCAGTTAGATGAGATTAATTCCACCCACATGAATGATAGACATAGTAAATTTCAGAATGAGAATTCCAAATATTTTCTTATAAATAAAGCTACCTCTCTATTCTTTGCAAATGAAAGGACTGTCACAGAAGTATTGTCTATGCTTGTGTATGTAAATATATTTCTTGCCTTGTGTAGAACAAGGGTCACCTGAGACCATTCAACATACCAACCTTTCCCTCTGGATGTTATCAATTAACTTATAGTAATAAATAGTTATTAAATAGACAATGACTTGCAGATAACAGCAAAGAAAACTAAAACAACAAAAAAACACCACAGCTGTTCATTCTTCTATCCTAGTAATGTAATGTTACTGACTTTTGCTGAGTTTTGTAGGTGGATCAGAGATGTCTTGTGTTCAGCTGTTTGAGTCTGGCAAGCAGTAATTCGATTTTGAGCTTGCTATCTGACCAAGAGTGTGGCAGAGGAATTTACTGGGAATATTACAGAAGACAGTCTCGAATGAGCTTTGTTCCACATAAAAACCTTGATCCACATCTTGATGAAATCAATGAGAAACTTTTCATTGACTGTGGTGGGATCAGGGTGAAGGTGCCAGCCATATTGCAGCAGCAGCTGGCAGTTGTCTGGGAAGCTGAAATTTTACTGAGATATGAAACAAGCAAAATGTGTGAAAGATAGAAATGACAAGGTGTAAGGGAGACTGCAATATAACACAATAAAACCCTTACCCAGTATCTGCAGCTAAGGTCATTGACACTTGGATGCTGAGCTGACTCTGGGAGGCCTTGATGAGATAAGCCCACACAGTCACTGAGACGTCTACTTTACACTTCTAACTTCTCAGATAAGTTTCCAAAACTAACAAGACGGAAATATTTCTTGATGAATATTATTTTTTTAGTTGTCAGTATGTGACAAGTTTAGTCATCTTTTTTTTACCACTGGAACAAATTGTTAAGGAATCTTTGCCCAGCTCACAGTGAGAATGGAGACAGCATCATGCAGTCACCACTGTGCTATGTTGTTAGTTGTTCACCAGCTAGTGCCAGATATAATATAGCCAAATAGATCTCCAAGAACAAAAACATCATGAACTTTATGAAATGCTGAAACCTTAGTTTTAAGTTCAGAAAAGGTTTCAGTGGATCTTGCTGTTGTCAGCACAGAAAGCAATAAATATCCTAAATATATCTCATTTTTTAGAAAAAAAATGGCCAATATTTGCTATTAGTTGCAGAACTAATGCTCTTTCTAAAAAGAAATCATAGCTACTACAAAACAGCTGCTCACATATCTGAAAACTTAAATAAGTTTTCAGTTGAAATAATCCAGTTTATTGGTTTCTGTCTCTGTGTTCATGGTCAGGATGGATTAAATTTGCCATTTTGATTTTGTGCAGTTTTGTATGAAAAATGTTATTGTCTGGTAACATTTTCAGTCCCATTGTTTTTCCTGTATTTGTAGTTTCAATAACATGATTTTATTTGCTATATGTATGTATAAATATATATATATTTGTATATATATATACATAGATATGGATATATAAAACCATAAAATCTCACTTGTTCTTTGATGTACAAACAATTTTCAAGAACATATTTTCACCCACAAACAGACATGTTATTACTGGAAAACAGTCCCAAATGTGATTTGAATACTTTCATCACAAATATAAATTTTATTCCCACTAGCATGTAAATGTTGTTCTCACTAGATTGGATCCAATAATATATCTATAACAAACAATCTCATTATTTAAGACATTTTTTATTTTATTATGAAAATTTTGCATAATATGGTCTTCTCATCCAAACTCTTGAATTCTATTTTCAACTCTTCCATTGATTTACTATTTTATTATAGAGAAACTCTTTAATCTCTCTGAACTTCAGTTTACTTATTTGAAGTAGATGAGGAGACAAGTGTGATTTAATTGATGTTTATAAAGCACTTTGAGATTCTGTAATGAAAAATAAGACAGAAGTGATTAATATTCTTAAAGGTAGACTCTTTTTCTTCACCCTATTTTTTGTCAAAAATCTATCTATTATTGCCAAATTTAGAGTTATCTCTCAAACTCATACTCTTTTCACAGTCAGAATTGTTTCAAATGTTACAGCATGATGTATTTTCATACTCAACTCACCATTTTCACGAAAATGTAAAATAGAGTGGGCATGGTATGGTTCTTAAGAAGTGAGTCTTTTTCACGAAATATTTCCTGTAACTTCATGATGCTTTCATTAAACTCCAAAATTTGCAGTTTACTCTGCATTGACAGACTGCTGTGTACATATGGAATCCTGGTAATATATGACTCAAAATGTTCAGCAGAGAAATCTATCGAAAATTCAGTTGTGGAGCAGGCAATGCA
Organism: Mesitornis unicolor; assembly: GCF_000695765.1. Taxonomy (NCBI): domain Eukaryota; kingdom Metazoa; phylum Chordata; class Aves; order Mesitornithiformes; family Mesitornithidae; genus Mesitornis; species Mesitornis unicolor. Next base: position 13,912 of record NW_010179336.1, read on the forward strand.
ATAAGAATTAGTCTGATAATAACATAAACCAACATCCTATGATCTCTATACACATAAATAAATATTTTTGTATATAACCCAGTATATATAACAACCTCACTATATATATATATATATATATATACAACAAAGTTGTTGTTTTTTTCTTTAAAAATGAATAATCATGTTGCGATGCTCAAATGTGCTTACATCCATTTATAAAGAATAATCATTCAATGCCACCAGGTATTTGGTAGTGAACTAGCAATACACATTCAAACTTTCATCTGGATTCGGTGGTCTCCAGAAAAGCAGGGCAGGCAGTGACGTATTCATACTTTTGATCTTACCATTCCAGAGTGACAGGAAGTATTTGGTCTATTCTGGGTTTGGTTTATACTCTGGAATAGAGTTTCTCCCTCAGTAACCTAGCTGCATAGTTGCAGGATACTACAGCCATTGGTGCTGAGGACCATTGTCTAATACTGGAGTTTAAGAATGGACAGGTCAACATTGCAGAGCAAAACCTCGTCTCTCATTCTTATAAATGGCCAATAAAACCTGCTTCTCTGGGGAAAAATATGGAGTTTTCTTCTATAACAGTTCTTCAGAGCCAATGCTTATTCTAACAAGGCCAGGGGGAAGACACATTAACTCATTTTATGGTCAAAGGTTTTTTTTAGACTTCAAGCAATAATTTGCTGTTAAGGAACACCACAGACAAGATAATACCATCCACAACTGCGTTGTCATTTCCTTATGATTTCTATTGTGTTGATGGGGGAAGCAATATCTCTCTCAGGGATTGAGGGAGATGACAAGTTAGAGAGGGTTATTAATTACTAATTACTATTCATGGGTTTTCTGTTTAAATGGGCAGGAATATGAGACTGGGATGTGAAATCAAGTTTCTGTCTCCCAGGCAGCTGTGCAGAGCAGTATCACTGGAAATACATAATTTAGAGCACTTCTAACTTCAAGCTCTTGCGTGTCATTTTAATGGCTCATTTGGCACAATGATGCAGGGGAAGAACAGAAATATTAGGTCCTCCCAGATGTGAATCAGAAAAATAGATCGTTCTTCTTTTCATGAAGTTGTGCAGGGATACAGTTCTGAAAAAAAAAAAAGGGAGAGTACAAGTTGTAAGTATTAAGTAAAAAAAAGTCACTACAGTTAATTTGGTAGGTGTCAGATACTCTGTGTAGCACATAAACCCATGCTGACCTTTAAGCTCCTGAGCAGACTAGGGAAGGTCAGCAGCAGTTACTCACCTACTTACAAATCTGACCTACCACTGGCAAAGAGAATCTCTTGATACGATTTCTGTGACAAATGAAATATTTTTCATCTCTTCACCACTGCAATTTCAATAGGTGGAAAACTGTTTTCATATTGCAAATCTTGACATTTTGCTTAGAAAACTGCTAGGGACAACGTGTGAAGCATTATAACTTACATTTTGTAAAAAGCCAGATCCTCAGGGAGAAGTGTTGAAACTTCACTCTCATCAAGATTCTCCCCTAAACACAAGAAAACTGGTACACTGCTCTGAAGAACCATGGTTATAAGTTAAAAGCAGGCAATCACAAAGGGTCGAAAAACAAGGCACAGAGGCCAAATGCTTGCTGTTCTTGAAAACAGTTAAGGCATTATCAAACCTTGGTACATGGAATCAGTAGAGCTGGCATAAAAACAGAAGATTTCTCCTGTTGTGAACAGATAATAAAGATTGGCCTTTACTGAGAAGCTTCCCTGTGCAGTACTGGGGAAAACCCCAAATAACTCCCTTATAATTCAGCTTTATTTATCTCATTGACCTGGTTCTTACTGGTATTACATCAATGGGTTCACCCTTTTTCAATGTTATAAATATTTCTAGTTTAAGACTATAATTTAATTAGTGATAACAGCTTCAGAATGCTCAGCTAGACCTATTCTTAACCTTTAAATTATTGTTTCTTGCAAGAACGTAAGTTCCTGTTAGTGGCATAGCATTTTCGTTTGGGCCTAAATTAATCCTTTTCATGGACAAAAATAACTCATAAGGAACATCAGAATTCATATAAATATGCAGTTTCTCTTGCATTCATTGACTAAAAAGCATAATTACCTCTTCCTTCTGTGCAAAGTGAGATGATAATTTTTTTACAAAACCTATAGGTTTCCTCTAAAAAACTAAATACCTACTACTGTGTCATGTTGATTCATTGTCTTTACTACATGCGTGTAAGGTTGGAGTTGTGTTTTCAGAGGCTTTTTCTCACATTCTTAAGTGGAAGTGAGTGGAAAGAGATCTAAAGTTATTGAAGGTTAGTGACACCAACTGATGGTGGTTTGCGTTTAGATGTGAAAGGGAAATACTGAGATCTACAAGCTCCTTTCATTCTCTTTGAGTTCAGTTTTTAATCCAATGTAGATGAGTAGTTCATCCCTACAGAATTAGGACAGAACCTTATCTTACTGACAGCACCTTCCTCTCCTGTGAGAGAAAAGAATGATTCATGCTAAATGGTAGTACAGGTGTGCATGTGCTGTGAAGTTCTTTACAGCTGTCTTTTAGGCAGTGTACTCCAGTGGCAATTTTATCTGCATGGAGATCACAGTATCATGCATAAGAGAATGAGCCTTCTGTTTGTTTTTTAAAGTCAATAGTGTTGCATACATTACTGTTAAAATGTGCACTTTTACACTATTCGTTCCTTTTCTGTGCTTGAATCACCAGTATTAGATAGCACAATTCAAAAAGAGTAAAACACAGTCTGTACTAAAAATGTTCTATAATCTGAAGAGCTTCCAAGTGGTTAAACAAGAACCTACTTGTAGTGTACAGAAGACTGGTTAGTCCAAGTTCTCCTCCATTTTCTACTGCAATTAGAGCTCTTTTATTTACTTTGACTGGAATCATACTTCCTCTTGTCTGCAGATGTTGTTACAATAAAGGAAGTTCAAAACACATCAGAAACATTTATCAATATTGTTTTCACTCTTAGAAATCTGTGTAGCAGTACACAGTGGACAGTACAATTGGTGGACAGTTAGAGAAAGGGAAGGGTGTCAGTCCAGAAGTGATAAGAGATGAAGCCATTCTCCAGCCAATCTTTCTATCAAATGGGAGAGATAATTTCAAAAATTCATTAATCTGCACTTTTCTTTCAATTGTCTGTTTCGCTATAGGAAGTCATGAGTTATGACTGATCTGTCGGCAGATGTCATTTCTTTTTAAGAAATAACTTTGGAGAAAGTCCCTATTAAGGAGAGCAGGAGGAGAAGGGGAGAAGGAAAGGAGAGGAGAGGGAGGGGAGAGGAGAGGAGAGGAGAGGAGAGGAGAGGAGAGGAGAGGAGAGGAGAGGAGAGGAGGATAGTGTACTCTGAGTATTTAAAATTTCATAGTGGAATCAAATACCATCAAAATAAAGAGACACAGATGACTTGTAGAATGGCCCATTTTTTTGTAATTACATGATTAGATTCATTCAGTGCCACCAATCTCTTCAGATACATGTGTAGGTCTATTGATCACAAATCTGCCTCACTGTTATACTAACAGATGCACCGTTATTAAACTTGGAAAGACTCCACATCCCCTTTTCAGAAAGATCAGAGAAACCGATTAAGGATGACATGGCATCTTGTGTGGAGAAACTGCTTTGCCCTTCCTATAAATGGGCAAAAATTATGGCAGAACTTGTGAAAAAATGCCAAGAAAATATAATTGTGCCATACAACATAATATTTTCATTCTTCTCTGCCATTTTAAGCCAATATCTTTCTCAGATTATATGTTCAGTGTAGCAAGTGCATCTCTGCAGATGCATGACACTTGCTGACCGTTCTTCCTTTCTCAAACTTCTCATTTACCAAACTTTGTTAAGTGTTACAGTGTATCGACACAGCAAAATTAATGCCAAAAAATGTTCTCTACAAGAGCATTAATAGCTCAACAGTATGAGCCAGCATTATTAAACTACATCCTAAGTGGTGTCTGGGCTATTTGGAAATATAAATCAGTAATGAGGAAAATACAGGAAATCTTTGCCTAGAAGAGATCAGTATTCAGATTGTTGGGGTACAGTTGGTGCCAGGAGGTATATGATATACAAAAGATATTACTTGTGTATTCATTTTGCAAGATAAAATCTTAGATCTATTAGCAGAATTGCTTCGGTGAAGAATACTGAAATGATATACTTTAAAAAACCAAATCAAATATCTTATAATCTTGTATGCTTTTGATATTTTGGGCTGTTCTATTCAATCAGGTTTTGGGGTTTTCTTGGTGGGTTTTTTTATTTGTTTGTTTGTTGTTTTTTTTTAACCATACTTATACCCATTAAAACTGTTTTCATATATGGTTTCTTCCTTGGAGGTGACTCCTTCAGACACTTAAATGCCAAGACAAATCATTAACAATAAAATAACTAGATTTACACCAAGTCCCTAAGAAAGGAACATAGGGGCTATTTTTACCATCATTTTGGTCATTTAAATGTTGGTAATATCCACTTTTTTTTTCTTTTCCCTTTGCTCTGATAATAAGGATGTGATTTCTTGGATTTCAAAAGATCAGGGGATGCTCTTCACATAAATGTCCTCTGTAGGATATTTGAAGGAGCATACTCTTCCTTCCTGAAAGGGTCAGGATTTCAAACCCTCTAGCATGTGCTATGAAGTCAATGACACATTACACAAATTATTCTTATGATGCAACTGCTATAGTAATATTTTTAGTATGACAACAGTGCCCTACATTGCTTTTTCAGTGAATAAGCCTATTAGATTCCTGGGTGAGATCAATGACATTTGTATGGTAGAGGCTTTAAGACATCTGGATATGTGGTTATGGAGGTACGTAGGTGAAGTACAGCACCTACAGTGTTGGAGACCTGAACTGGGGAGGTAAAAAGTACACTATGAGTTCTCAAAAAGAACAGAAGAATTACAGACAATAAAAGATAAATTAGATTTTGGCTTCTCAATTCTACTTGAAGTCTTTATTTGCCTAAGGCCAACAATGTTAAACTTATGTCACAATAACCTAAAAAAAGGAGATAGAAATGAGTGACTACGTCTGCAGTGGAATACCAACTTGGGTGCAGGTGCCGGCTCTGAAGTGACGTGCTTGTTTTGACACTCAGCCCTGAAGAGAATGGTAAGTGATTTTGCCCATCGAATCCATGTTCCTAATTAATCTATTTTCTTTAGCCCAAAAGATTATAAATTCTCACAGCAGTTTGTTTTGTTTTGCCGGGTAGTAGAAGGAAAAGATGAAGAAGTAAAAGGGGGAGGAAGCATGTAAGGCAAGATTGATTTTGAAGTCTGTAATGGCAGGTTTATTGATTCTGACTCATGAAGTATGAAGTTATAGATTTCTATGATGTTACAAAGCCAGCTAAAACAGCTACATAATGTCACAAACTACCCAAGTATTGGTCAATTAGATTTTTGCTTTATATCTTTTGGCTGTTCATGATATATTGTAGACAAGATTTAACAGCTGAATCAACCATCCAGCTTTTCATTTATAGTAACAGAAAATACTGTGTACTCTACAAAAAGAGGAATGAAAGAGATATATGATTCTCCTGAAGATAAGATTTTAACTTAACAATTAAGAAGAGAGATGACAGTAGCATATACACATTTTAAAACATTTTAGTTAAATGCAAATAATTCAGTATTGAATAAAAATTTTGCTTTACTATAAATAAAAAAAAAAATGTACTGTTATTTCTTGTCCATACCAGTGATTTGTCTGGGAACATTAAATCTCAGGAACTGGGCATTTGTGAATGTGCCAACTAGTATGAGTCACACCATAACAAGATTACTAACATGTAAGTTCAAGCAAAACTCAAAAAGCCCTTATGCAGGAAGAAAAGGTATTGTAGGGGGTGTTTAGTCTTCCAGAGGTGTTTCAGTTAGGCATCATGATGACAGATTTCCAGGGAAAAAAGTCTTTCAGCTTGGCTTCTCTAGTGAGTCTAGAGTCAATGGAGAGAACAAGAGCGATATTTAAGTTAGACTCCCAAAGTGAGCTGTTTGCTGTTTGCTTAATTTAATTTTTGTATATTTTTCTTTTCACTGACAGTAGACTTGGCCAGGTATGCAAATATTAGCCAAGGTGATCGAAAATGCTCATTCTTAATTTGACTTTGGGTTCAAAATTATCTGTAGTGCTTATATTTGCCACTTCTAGAAGGTGGTATGAATACAGTAATTTATTATTTTTGTAACTGTTATAATTGTACTGAAAATTGTTTTCAAAGACAAATAAGTAATAAACAGCTTTAAAAGAGATAATATTTTTTCTGCTATTTTTATCCAAATAAAAAACAGTGCCATTAAAAGAGTATATGTTTCCACAAACATGTTGGGATGAATCTTTACAAGGCCCTTAAGAAATCTATGTGCATGATTGAGCATCACTGCACAAGTCTGTGTCATGTTCAGCTTGCTAACATGGATCTAGCTAATGTGGCCAGAGTAGCAACAATAAGCACTTTTTCAGTAGGACAAAAATAATTTCTTTTTCATACTAATAAATATTTCTCTATATTTCTATTTCTAAAAATGTGTGCTGCAGCATTATTGTCCTAGCCCAATGCATGCACATGTGCACACATATACACACACAAAGACACGCGCACTTCTTTGGATACAAAGACCTTAAGGAGACAGTTAAAATACAAAGAAAACATGAAACTGAGAGAAAGCTACTACTGCTATTCCTATTTCTGGATTGAACTTAGAGGTATGAAGAGGTTAAAATTAGTTAATTGGTGTTTCATAGCAAATGTGAACAATTAGAACTATTATAAATCCCTGCCTGGTGGCTTTGAGATTTTTATTCATCTCCAAATTACAGGAAAATCAATGGAAACTTTCCTGATGGATCACACTGGATGTCTCCATGAGGACCAACTCAGAACATACTAAGGCCTATCCAGGTTTCTCACTTGCAATGGCCAGGATATAGAAAGCAGATGTGTGAAACAGTCAGAATGTGCATCATGAGGTCAGATGCACCTGTGGGTCCCTCAGTTCAGGCATGGTTCAGAAATCATCTTTTCTGGGTGCTGCACCTATTCTATTCATGGTCTAGCAGAATAAAAATTATATTTCAGGGAAATGAAATTCCAGAGGTAGTAATCAGTATAATTATATTCAAACCACTACTTGACACAAAGGTCATAATAAAATTGGTTTTATTTACAAATACATTCCAGAAGTATTTCATTTAGCTTTGTGAACTCCATAGATCTCAACATGAAAATTGTCCTCTATTGTAAGAGATTTCTGTGAAGATCCATGCCCATCTATATTGATGCCCACTGCAATCCCCTTCATAGGGTAAAACTAATAATAATTACTACCCATCAGAGTTTTCCCACAATAATAAAATGAAGAAATGCTAAGAATTTGTAGAGTGATCATGTGGACACATTGACTAATTTGGAACAACAGATTTTCTAGTTGCCTTAATTCAAATGTAGCAGAATAAGTGGAACACACAAGAAGCCCCAGAATCTTAAAAAAGATATTTTTCAAATGAAGTCTAGCCAGATACTTGTGTAATTTTCTTCAATATCTCTGAAGAAAACGTGGATTAGTATTTATTCTTTCCTATCTCTGCATCTTCTATTTCGTAGAATCATAGAATCAACTGTTTTGAATATGGAATTATGAATTTGCCTGAAAGATAGCAAAAGGTAATTGCACAAAATGGACAATATAGTGGTTGATAGAGTTTTTGTTTCCCGTGAAAAATTTGCCTTTCATTTACCAAAAAAAGAAAAAACAACAAAAAAAACATGATTACTTTTTGGCCAACCCAATCCATGTGTTCAATGAAGAATTTATATATTTTTCAGAAACAAAAATGGGAGTTTTTGCTATCTCTGTAAAATGGATCTTCCTGTTTCTTCCATTAAATTATGATAATTAAAGTCACAGTAATTATGAAAGCAAATTTGGAAATAGAATTAAAATTCTATGAACACATAGACTTGACTCTAATTTGCTATTTCCTTCCAAAATCTCTATGATAATGATCCTTCTATTTTAGTAGAATCTGAAGGCAACAAGAAAACCCAGAGAAGCTGAAAAACAGTCAGGATCAAATTCTCTTTTTCTAACAGTTTTTTATGCACCATTCCTGGTTCTCAACTAGAGGTATGTGATAAGACCATGGCAAAATTGCATAAATTACCATGCCTCACTTCTTCATTTCCTGCTACTACAGTTCCAAAGCATACAGATTGCATCATTATCTACATTGCTCTTTCCAGCCGGACCTGATAGGCCTTGTATGAGGCCAGGTTGCTTTATGTGAAATGGAAGAACAATCACAGCAGTGGTTCACTTCCCCCTTTCCCTAGCCAAAATAACTGAGCCAACTCACAGTGGGAGCATAGGTAGTCAGTGTTGAGCCTCACCAGGAATAAGTTATTAACTCCTAGGATGTAAAAGGAAAAAGGAGAGGAAATGGATCGTCAGCTACAATGTCTCCCGTGGTTGTGGTGGGAGTGGGTACACTCTTCACTCAGAGCTGTGCCTAAAGTGAGACTCCAACTCTTTTCACTTTTACATGGATCTCATCAGCTTAGTGTTACTTACCATGAACCATAGCTATAGTCCTACTTTGAAGGTGAAAAAGGAAAAGATTACATTAAAAGAAAGTTCTTTCTTTTTATTTCCTTTTTTTTGACAACTGAATAAGTTAAATAAATGTCATGAATCAGACTCACAGCTTGTGTAAATCAGCTCTGCTCCATTGATTTCAGTTCAGCTGAGAATCTGGCCCAGTAATTTTTAAGTCAAACAGCATAATCTGATTTGCATGAAATGTTACATGCAAGAATGAACTGAGAAACATGGTGTAGGATCCTTATATTCAACTTTTTAATTACTTTTCCATAATTCTACAAGGCAGTGATTATTACATTCGGAGTACAATGTTTGATCCCCTTCAGTTAATTTAAATCTTATTTAAAAGTTCCTGTGGGAGGGTTTTGGAACAGAATGTCTGACACCACAAGTGAGTTTACACCAACCATAGTAAAAACATTCAAGACATATAAAACAAAATAAACAAAACCTGTTTAAAATTCAAAATACTTTTCAACATCAAACTACAATTATATATTTACTAATTTTCTTTATATAGCTCATTTGAGGGAAATAAATACTTATCTCCAAATTACATATGGGAAAACATAGAGAGGTAAAGTGAATTGCCCACTGTTACAGCTAAGTCATTTTCAGATGCAGGTTTGGAACTTGGGAGTTTTTGGCTATTAGATGTTGTGCCTCTCGTCTAATTAACTAGAGTTTGGGGTTTTTTTCAGTTAACAAAAGAGAAGAAAAAAAAGTCTCCTCCATTCTTAAACTTTCTCAGCATTTCTACATTACTCTCTCTACACATCATTCTTTACCTGTATCTTTGTTTTCAGTAGATTCCTCTTCCTCACCTGTATGTCTTCCCTCTCTTCTAAGGCACATGAAAAATGATCGTTTTTTCAAAAATAAATTATTTCTTTCCTATTTGCACATACACAGCAACAAAGATAGGAAGACTTTTTACCTGAATGAAGACTAATAGAATGCTTAGGGATATATTTTAAAATCTTTAAGTCTTCTTTAGCTAGTGTCTTGCTATCACGCATAACTTTTTTTTTAATTATTATTTGAAAAGAGTTCATATACTGCAGTAGAGTCATGGACACCTCAGAATGAATTTGTTTGTTCTAAGGTTTCTGCAGACATATTTCTAACTACTCAACTCTTGTCAGACCTCCAGATTCTCCCTTCTCTTACACTTTATGTCCACTTTAGCCTATTTATCTTTTGATGTAGTTCCTTTGCTTATAAATTTTTATGTACATGTTATGTTTTTTTTTAATGTTGGAGGATGGCCAAAAGAGTACTTTATAATATGTGACATGAGTGAATAATACAGAACTTATCCATTCTGACAGCTGCATCCTCCCTAATATTTTTGGATATATAGCCTTATAATTAACCAATGATCACCATCATGCTCAGGCATGTCTCTAGAAGAATCATTAGAAGTCAGACTTCTATAAAATATTGTCTGAATAGTTGAAGCATATAGGTACTTTTAAAGCAGCCCAAATAGGCATGTCAAAGCTCAGAAGAGCTCACCAAAAAATAGTGGACAAAAAGAGGAAAACAGAACCTCTGAAAATATTTTTAATACCTGTAAGAATACTATAAGAATACAACAGCATTTTTGTGAGGAACTTTACTCTTGCTAAAGGTTGCTTCAGCTAATAATTTTCCACAAATAAAAAAGAATTAAAATAATACATTGTGCAGATAAGATAGCATGGCTGGTGCCCAGGAACCCATTGTGAGATCCTTTGACTTCATGTCTGTCCTGGTGTTCAACCAAGGAAAGACTCACACAGGGCAGCCAAAAACTATATTACCCGGCAGATTTGGAGATTACACAGAAACCTTAGGTGGTCAGCTAAACAGAAAATAGTGTACAGGACAGCTCTGCCAGCAGCCAGCAGTAAAAGGCTACACAGGGGAGATCTATTAATAACACTTATTCATTTATCATTATTTAATAGCAAAGAGGAGACAAACAGTCTGTATCTGTGTACTGGATATCCAATGCCATCATTTAGTTAAGGAAGAAACTTTTTGGGTAAGATTCAGTTTGAGACTAAGATAACTTAATATAAATGTCTATCTTAAGGTCTCTGTATCACCTGTAGAGCACAAGACTGTATTACACTGAATGGAAAACCTGTCAGTACACTGGAGGTGAATGATTCTGCTAAGTTTAGATTAGAAATCTAAGTATTGCCAAATAGGTGCTTGAAGACACTTCAAGAGCACTGGAATACCCAGTATGCACCCAGGAAGGTGATAATCCACAGGTCTTGTGTCATATCTGCCAGTCCATGCAAATGCTTTGAGCATGTAGAACACTATTGCTATCTTATAGCTGAGACATTTACATGTGCTGACAGATCTAACACAGGATCCATGGGACACACATGCTTTCCTGCAGTAATGGATAGAAGCCAGATAGGAGCAAAAATATCGCTTCTCAAATGGTTCTGGATGCTTGTCTGCAGGAAGTTACCCTGGACTCTTTCAGCTGGCTATCATCGCATTTGCCCTTGTTGCAGCTGTCATCATGCACAGGGACATTCCCACCAACGATGCCAGGAGTACAGGGCAGGTGAGGCAATGGCAATGTATGCCACTATTCTGAGGAACTGCTCCATGATTTTGTACTTTGTCTCCACTACACCTTCCCTGGAAATGCATTCCCTTTTTGAGGTATGTCATCCTTCCCAGGCTATTAAAAATGTGTCAGAAAACCATTCCTCCTGGTCCACCTTCCATTCTCTCTGCTAGGATAGATAGCTGACTCATTAATAAATCTTTTGCATTTTCTTTTTAAACCAGAAATTCATCAGGCTTTCTACAACTAGGAATAATTAGATAACAATCAATTCTACAACAGCCGTGGTTTAAGCCCAGTGGGCAACTGAGCACCATGATGCCATTCACTCACTTCTCACCTCCTCCCTACCCACTACATGGAGTAGGGAGAATAAAAATATAACAAAGATTTTGTGGTACAAAACAAAGTTCAGGGAAGGTTTTTGCTCACTACTTATGGTCACAGGCAGAAGACAGAGAGGAGAGAAAACAAAATAATTTGCTAGTAATAGCATCAGAATAGAATAGTGAGAGATACAACCAGATCTTGAAGTCAACATCTTCCCTCACCCCTCCCTTCTTCCTGGGCTCAGCTTTGTTCCCAATTTCTTTAACTTCCCCCTTGACCATCAGCAGCACGGAGGGATGGGAAAGGGGTTTGCAGTCAGTTCATCCCATGCAGTCTATGCCGCTCCTTCCTCTTCAGGGGTGGGAAGGACTCCTCTCACTCTTCCTCTGCTTCCACATGGTAGCTCTCCCATAGGAGAAAGTCTTCCACAAACTCTTCCATGGGTCTCCCACAACTGCAATTTTTTCTTCATGGAATGCTTCAGTGTGGGCTTCGAAGGGAAGCATGGTGCAGTCCTTCCCACAGACTGCTTTAGCACACACTGCCCATGGAATCATGGCATCTGCGAGGGCAGCCACCTTCTTATGTGGATCTCTACTCAGCTGTTGAACTTCCATGGGCCTTAATCAGAGCAGGCTCTGAAATGGGAGATGGGGTAGTTTCTAGTAGCTTCTTACAAGAGCTATCGCCATAGCCCTCCCCCACTACCAAAACCCAAAACCCTTCACAGAAACCAAATACAACAATCTGTGTACAAGAGTATTTCTTATTCTAAATATTAACAACACTTTCTAGTTATTGCAATAAAATATTTGTTGTCTATTTTTATGTTATATTTAATTATTCTTGTTTTTAAGGGTGAAGACAAGCAAGGAGAAAACAAAGAATATAAAACTGTTACTAGGAACACGTCATTCAAGGGTTTTTTTTTTTGGTTTAGGGTTTTTTTTTATGTTCACAGATTAACCTGTCACTGATTCACTGTGAGGTCAATATGTTGGAAAAAAGAACTTAGATTTCACAAGAGGCACTGAAAAACTGAATAACCTAAATTTAAAGACTTTTGTTAATATGTTTCTTTTAGGATTTTTTCCCCATAGTACAAGTCTAGCTAACTGAAAATATATTAAAAAAACAACCTAGCTCCAGTCAAAAAGCATATGGTCACATAGTAAAAAACTAGGAGATTTAAATAAAGGTATTTCCTTTAGAATCACATTAGACAACTCTAGTCTTAATGTTGGAATTTATTTTACTTCTTCTCTTATTCAAATATGAAAAAAGGTAAAGTGAAAAATAGGCAATAAATACTGAGTGAAGGATGAAAAATACAGTAAAATTACCTATTTAGACTTAAATGGAACATAATTTTACCTTTTCACACAACAAAGGATATCAAAATCACATAAGTGAAAGAAAAGCATATTAAGAATGAAAACAATTTCTGCCTAAAATTAGCATCTGGAGAGTTAGAACTTGGCTTACTATTAGCAAATTGTTTATTGGTCTTAACACTAGCAATTGTCCCAGAGCATCAGCTGTAATCAGAGATCTGTTTGCAAATGTAATTCATTCAATTTATTCTTTTATTTCCCTTCTCATAAAAAATAAAAGCTTTCTCTATCACCATTCCTAAGTCTTACTCTTATAAAAATGTGACTGGGGGAAAAAAAAAAAAAAGAAAAGAAGAACATAGACTGTTAAATTTATTTTAAAAACCTCACAGCTGACAATTATTTCCAAGTCTGAAGGGAGTTAAGAATGTTATTCCATTATAAGTTTACCACATAACTATCTGGGGAAAAAAAACCCCATGTTAAAAGCAGTTCAATAACATGAGTAGGTAGCATTGTGGAAGTTAGTATTCCCATGTTCTGTTCCCATTCTCTGCCCTTATCACACTTTTAACAGCTTGTATGGTCAGGGATTCCTATTAAAACCAACTACAAGAGCGAGTACACCGTCATCAGTAGACATTATCTTAAAATATCCGTCCAACAGCCAGAAGGGGAACAAAAAGTTATCAGCAGGGAACTGGATTAAGGCCAATGATACAAATAATGAAAAAAGGGCAACCCATATACAGGTTTCAAGCAGCTTTTAACTTCTCAAGCAAGCTGTGAAGGCATGCTTACAAATATGTGTGACACACTTATCATTCAAGGTCCAAAGTGCGTAGTTCCATCATGGCTTGCAGTGAAATAGGTAACCACAGTGCTTTTCTCCACACACTTCCCACATTTCAGTGCTTTGAAGCTGGAAAGCAGAAGCTGTACATCTAGACCTAACCTTACCCCCAACCTGCAGTAAAAAGAGCTAGCAAAGTCAAGAGCAGAATGATGACACCAATGTTGATGAGGGAGGTGCCTCTATGCTGCTGACCGATTTGCTTGAAACAATGGCTTTAACATCACAGAAGTTTACTGATGTTGTATTTGATAAATGTGTTCCCTCTGTCCCTTTGTATTTGCACAAACAAGATCTTCAGGAATGCACATAGCACTATTGGAGTTCACCAAAATCTGGCTCAGTTGCTAAGATGAGGCAGGCAGAGGGGCAGTTCAGTGTGATAACTGATGCAACTTTCATATATATATGTGTGTGTGTGTGTGTATATACATAGACACATGCACATAATATACATGTATATATGTAACTTTCAAAGGTAAGGGTGCAGCTTTCTATTATTCTTCAGATCCATTTCTGCATTGTATGTCCAAGACAAGTCTGTCAGATGAAAGGAAGAATAATTCACAGCCTTTTAGCTGGTCTTACAGGGGATTTCTTTTTTCCATTTGAATGTCTGGTGATTGATGAACAAGCCTTTGCAGCTCAGCAAAGAATCCTCGAGTGGCTTCTGGTGTTATTTTGATGGTATTAAGACAATGGTGCATTATAGCATGATATGTTGGGCTTTTTCTCTGAGCTCTTCCTTTCCTTTCCTTCTGAAGGAATGCTCATGTTTTCTAAATTGGAATAAGTCTTTTAACTTAGAATAGAACCTGTCAAAAGGAATCTCTTTGAATTTTTCAGCTTTGAAACTAAGTGCATTAAATGGAATTGTAGCAATTTTCAGTGATTGTTGATTTGGGATTATGCATTTTTCCTTCAGAGAAAGCAAAACACTATTCATCAAAGACATTTGTGCAGTAGTATATTAAACATTAAATTTGTCTATTTTTTCAAGTAATTCAACTATTTTCAGATTTGACTTCATAATAATATTCAATAACAAAACTGGAGATGATCAGCAATATCTTCTTGTAAATAATCACATAAGACTGCAAGTTATTTATCTAAGATAAAACTGGTATATGACTTGAAACAGAAAAGGTAAAGGTGTTTAATTAATTAAAAGAAAGGATTTAAAATTCCAACTAAAGAATCACTTTAATCAACTTTCCGAATAACACAGTGATAAAAATGTCAGGGAAAGACACATATTTTTTCTTACAGCTGTGGCAATGTTTTCACAAGATAAGATGTAAAAAAGGCTATAAAGTGGGAATGTTGTGTCTAGGTCCAAATTTATGATCCTGAAAACCCACATTCAACTGATACCTGACTGTTGGAGTGCCAAAGCATATAGACACGTTAGCTCTTGAAATGAACATTCCTCAGGTACCCCTGCATTCCCAGCATAGATTATATTTTTGTGTGTCAGAGCAGCATTATGTCTTAAACCCAAAAAATCTAGAAAGCCATTTTTTTCGCCATTTGAGTCCACTGCACACCTATATTAGGAAACCTGTGCTACAGAGAATACAGAGGTGACTGCCATTTGCTTTTAAAACCCAGCCATGGGAGGAGTAAACTAAGTAGATAATCCTTTTACAGTAACTTTCTTTTGTACAGTAACCAAGACATAAATCTGAACATGACTGTGAAAACATTAGAGAGACCTCTTTAGTGGAGTAAGGATAGAAAGCAGTGACTTAAATTTCAACATCTATTTAAGGAATCATTTCCTTACATTACAGAGTCATTCTTTAAAACACATAAATGTTCTTTGAAAATGGACTGAAGTCCAAGAGTCCCTAACCCAGAGCAGCTGACTTAAGGATAAGAGGATCAGCCACACTCTTTGTCTTGCTAATTTTTGCAGTCTTTCTCCCAGAATAATTCAAGTTCAACAAGGAGACGTAGGTGAAGCTGGTCATGCCAAGCCTGTTATTTGGTGCTTAAGTCCCTCTCCTGGTTGCAGGAGCTGTAGCTCTGACATCCCTAACAGTGCTGAAGCTCTAGTATCCATGTCCATAACTTTCTGAGTAAGGATTTGAATTACCAGAACTAATTGCAGAAGGTTTTTCATCTGGCTGTAGCTTTTAATTAAAACTCTATACTGTCTGAGTGCATTGTCTTGCTAAGATATCTTACAAACTGGAAATGTAAAATAAGTAGTGGTTCCCAGCCCACCTGTGAATCATAAACGGGGTTAGGTGGAAACCAGGTGCTATTTTCAAACATATGTTAGAGCTTAAATTTAAGCACATTACGAACTTTTGTCTTCCAAACCAAAGGTGTCCAGATTTTCATGCCACCAGGTCAAGTGGAATGGATCAGTCTTAGACATAAATTCTTTAAATTTTATCTGAGTATCAGGTTAGAGGGAATTAGGCAGTCTGAGTGTGAACGTGCTTGATAAATAACATTTTTTTTAAGCTTTAAGTTTCATTGTACAAGATAAATATTTTTCCTTTTGAATCACTTTCAGACTTACTTTTTAAAAATTTGGTATCCACCAGCAAATAAAATAATAAATAAAGAAGTATTCCCTTACTGATCCATTCCTAAATCAATTAAATATTGCTCTAATTGGCTGCACACTTCATGAAAGAGGTGAGAATTTTACTGAGAGGTTAGGCAGTAACGAAAAATCTGAATTCCTTTTCACCTGTAAACTTTTAAACCTCTACAAATCTGTAAAACTCTTTTCCCTTTGTGAGAGGAAAGGGAAAAGATAGTGAAGAAGAACCTATGCTAACTTCTGAATGACCACACATATCCCACTCTTGAGTGAGTCTTGGTTAAGTCTAGAAAGAGAATCAACTTAGTCCTGATCCAGCCCCACACTTAGCAGTCTACTTTCAGGTGTATTATTTTGCTTTTTGTGTATAACATTGGATTTATGGAGGGCTTAATGCATTCCTCCTTCTGAAAAAAAGGTTAACTTTCTTCATTAGAGGTGAAACAATTCATACTTATTGGCAGTACTTTAACTGTAAAATTATGATATTTATATGGCTGGGTTGCATACAAAGGAGGCTTAATATAATCTACATAAATGGCCAGAGAATATTTCTTTTCTATAGTAATCTGCAGCTCACTCTTATGACAGAGCAAATGAATATACAAATGAAAGTTTTGTCTCTGTTTCACCGTGACTATACAATACATACTCCCATGGAATTGTTAAGTGTCAACAGGCACGTATTTTCTACCAAAAAAATTTTCACAGTATGACTGCATGATTTCTTACTTTTGATTTTTTATTTCTTTTTTTTTTAATATAGCTGCATTTGGGAAAGATGCAAGTGATGATATATTAATAAAAGATTATGAGACTTCACTGTAACTGTGTAAGCTTAGAGCATATTAGTTCTCTCTCTTCCTCTCTGTACACATACAACACACATTCATGTATATACAAAGATAAAGACATTATAAATAACAGATAAAAGCTAGATAAAAGCACATATAAACAGTGTCCTGGTGACAATTCCTAGAAGCACTGGTTGTTACTATATAGATATACCATAAAGCTGTGAGCCTGCTACAAGGTTTCACATGCACTAAATATATGTCCACACTATATATTTTACTGTCAAAAGGCTAGATGTTTTTCTATTGACCACAACAATTTTGTGTCTAATGTAAATATAAAGTGATACACCTAACCTATTAAGTCAACTTTGTGTCCACTGTGAAGTGACAAAAGAATTCCCAAGCCTAAAGTCTTGTTTTGAGCTAAATAGAACTAATTTTCTATTTAGTGATTTTACTTATCAGTTCAGTCTCTTCTAAGTGGCTGAACTTGCTGAAACTGGCAGCATGTTTTTCCAGACAGTGTGTGCTGCTACATGTGATAATCACAAGGTCACTGTCTCACCATGGGTGCCATATCTGCACCTACAGGGAGGAGCAGACCCAAAACTGCCCAGCTAGGTATTCCATCCCACATATGTCATACTTGGTATAAAGCTGAGGAATCATGAGGGTCTCGACCCTTCTTCCATCTTGGAGGCTTCCGTCCGTCTCGATCCCTTCAATGGCCGAAGTCCAAGCAGAACTCTGCTAGTTCGTCTGCCTCTGATCCTGATTTCTGTGTTCTTCCATCCTGCTCCCACTTGCTGCTGATTCTGGACTGGGACTTTTCCAGTGCTCAGCTCTGCAGAGCCTCTGATGATGTATTCGTCATTAGAGGAGGGTGGGGGAAGGATTTTATATTGGTTTTATATATATTTGTACATATTTATATGTATATATTTCATTATTTTCCTATTTACACTATTATCCGGTAGTATTAGTATTACTGTTTTATTCATAGAATCATAGAATACCAGGTTGGAAGGGACCACAAGGATCATCTAGTCCAACCTCTCAAGGTAAATCTGTTTATTAAATCTGTTAGTTTTAGTTTCCAACCCGTAAAGTCTCTCTCCCTTATTCTCTTTTCTCTTCCCTTCTGGGGAAGGGAGAGGGGTTAATAGAGAGCATCTGTCCAGGATTTAGTGGCCAGCCCAGCCCTAAACCATGACATCTATTATATTTTATTACCTTTTGTAACCTCTTAAAGAAAACAGAACGATTTTTTAACTAAGGCCATATAAGGTACACTATTTACAAAAATATCTTCCTCTTTGCTACTACAATCCTTATATTTGCATTCTTCGATATAATTGGTAATACCTAGGTATAGGAGAGTATGCTCTCTATCTAGCAAACACTTGGAAAGTTTATGAAGAAAGGAAGCTCCAGTTTTCTCTGACTGCTGCCAGCAGATATACTTGCCAACAAAACAAGAATGAATAATCAGTTGCTATAACATGTCAGATGTTTGGAGATGTGTCCAAAAAGGGAAGTTTTAGGAAAGGGATAGTTTTTGCATTGTTAAGACTGAGCAAAGTCATTAGGAACAAATGACAAAACAATTTGTTTATTGAAATTTGGCTTCTGAAAAAGAGTGCTGTTAAAGCGCATAATTGAGTGGGAGATGCTTCTGGTCTGGTCTGACTTTTGGCAACTTTTTACCTGCATATGGTATGATTAGCAAATGAAGACAGTCTGCCAGTACTCCTGGAGAGTTCGAAGTGAGCTTGAGGCTTTTGTGTTTGGACACAGACCATATATAGGTCTTTAGGACGGGTTAACTTGTCTCCAGGCAATCTGCTGAAATGGATAGAGACATTTAGGTAGTCATTACATGGGTACACTAATAACAGTAATAGGAAATACCTTGCAAATTAGATACCATTCCTTTCCTCCCCTCCCCCCAATCTTCATTCAGTTTCTATTCTCAAGATCAACCAGCAAGATGTTGTTCAACCTGCTCTCACTTTTTAATTGAGACTTTATTATTCAGGGCCTCATCTTGTTTTTGCAAGAATGAGTATATTAACCAAAACCCAAGCAATAAAAATGCATTCTCTGTTAAATGCAAATGTTATTCTACTATCATACACGCATCCATATTTTTTGATGTTACCTTAGAAAATGCACAATTCTTCTTATTTAGCCAAGTAGGAAAGTCATAACATTTTCCAATAAGCCTGAAAACATTGATGTCATATTTCAAAGTGCATTGCAGAATTGAACATACATGATTATTTAATCATAACAGAAAAGCAGGTACATCTGCAGGAGAAGTAACTACTTGTTCTAGGTTGGCAACGGTGAAGAATGAAGTATAATGTATGATATAACTAAATTTTCAGCTGAGTGGATTTACATTTACCTTTAATATTTTTTTCTCTTATTTGGGGGATAAGATTTTTTAATATACAGTACTTTTTTCTAATGAGATTCAAAACCAGAAAAGATGTTCATGACCTTGGAACATTAGGAAACGGTTCAAAACATACTGACTTCAGTATGTTGTGGACTAGAGCTGCCAATGAAACAATGGGAAAAGACTGATAAATAAAGCTCATTCAGAATGGGGAGAGGAAAATTCTGTTTCGACAGTGAAAGATATTTTTCATGCCAAGATCTCTCACTCTTTTCCGTATATATATTTGCAACCAGGAGCAGAATAAAAGACATTGATATGCATTGCCAAGTGTTGTCCATCTATCAAACACCATTGAAATGCAGGAATTCTAACAATGCTTTTACAGATGAAAGCCTAAGAATGGTGTACTACAGCACAGACATGTTAATCTGAAGTTGTTTTCAAGACTTAAACCTATGGATCTGATATAGAATCAGGCTCATAGGGGAAATAAAGAAGACTTGAAAAACAGATTACAAGTAATACTACTATTCTACAAGAAAAGAAAAAACAAAGTAATAATTTATAACTTCTTCATGCCCTATGTTTAAACAATCACAATACAGATATACCCAGCATAGGGCTATCCTGTTACATCATTGTGTGAAGCTTTACCTCTAGGAATAGCAAGCTGGAATGTCAGAAACTAGAATTTTCAATGCAGTCACATCAGCAGCAGTAACTTTCTCATTAACAATATGTGTTCAGAGGAGTGGATAATTTACCAAATCAAAGACATGTGCAGGAAATGTTAGCACTTTTAGCAATATTTGAACCACAAAATAGATGAATTAAGTGACTCTCTGTTTTCTGAGATCAAGACCTACTAATTCCTCATTTGATGAGCAGTCTGAAGGAAAAGGAATTTTTAAAAGGCCTACCTCATAGCTAATTAAAAATAACAGTTAAGTAAAATGACACCATACTTTGAATATTTTCCACGAGATCAATTCTTGTGTGAATTGTTTGTATTTTTAATTATCTAAATAAACACATGTAAACAAAATTTTCTGCAAAAAAAAATCTGTGAAGTTTTAACATATATTTATATTTGGGTTTTTATAAGTACATTGTATTTCTTTCTAATTTCATATGTTAGTGACCTATGAATTTGTAAAGTCAAACAGGTTCTCACAAATATTTATCCTCCCAGAAAGCAGATCAGTTTCAAGAAGTCTTTGTTGCCTTCCCAACTTTAAATAGATCTTGAAAGAATGAAAAATTCTTCTCATCGGTAAATTTCTGTATTTGTAAATAAATGACCATGAAACCAATGCATTACAAGTTACGAAGTTGAAAATTAAATGCTCCTGCCCAAGAAGTTGAATGATTATTATGAAATTATTTCAATGTTATATGTTGGAATCCAATTTCAAGTATAGATCAGCATTACATAAAAAAACCCCACCCAACAAAAACAAAAACAACAAAAAAGGAAAAAATAAAGAAATACTATTTCACTAAGTATAACATAGTTTTAAAAAACAAAACAGAACTACTTTCTGTTGTCTTCACATATGTTTGGTAAAACCTAAATTTGTCAGAGATACCTCTAATTTTAATGGGATCTCTGGTGGAAAGGACATCTCCTCAATGTGAATCAAAATCATTAAATGTTATTAGAAACTGCTTTTATTCCTGCAAATACCTTTAAATAAACAGATAATTGTGAATGCTATTTGACTAACCAGACTCCTTTATCATTCTTTTGTTGTTTTATTGTTCCACAGATTTTATGTATGAGGTTTATTTGTTATGAATACCAGAAAGCCCTGTGCAGATTAAACTGGGGTTGGACATATGCACAGAAGCGCATATGTTTGTATAAGTGATGGACCAGTCTATATCCCACTAACATTTTTGAATCAAGATGTGTAAGAACATTGCTTTTTCATATTCTGCAAAGTTATTAAGATAAAATTTCCTTATTCAGCAACATTAAAATTGAATGTCATGTTGTACTGATGATATTATTGAACATCAAATATTCTGGTAAACAGCTGGCATAATCTTGGATTGCACATCTGGTAGGTGTGGATGGAATTCATTAGAATAAGTCTTCCATAAATAATGTGCCAAAGCTTTGATATAACAAGTGCTTATGCCTGATGGCAACCATTTACTGTTTGCCAGTTCAAATGTGCTTCCAGTGTTGGAATTCATCCACACTGGCACTTGAAATATTGAGAATGAGCTCACTACATTTTGGAGGTGAAAGCTGAAGTAAGGGAGCCATATACTCAGCTGCTATGAACAGCAACAGCTCCAAGGAAGTGAGCAGAAGCACCTTTGGCCTGTATACTTCAACTTTAAGCCAGTTTAGTAGTATTTTAGGGCAAATTATCATGGGGCATATCAGTCTAGAGAAATGACCTTGAATAGCGATATCCCCTTACAGAAAATCCTAAAACAACAAGAGAGGAACAACTTATGTTTTATCATAGAACAATAGAAGACAGATCCAGAAAGAACCTTTAGGAGTCACCTACACTATCTTTCTGCTCCGAATGTATTTACCTCATTCCCAGTGGATGCTTCACTAATCTGTTCATTAATCATTTATCATCAATTCCAGCCCAACATCATCAGCAGAAAGTGGTATACATAGCTCCCCTGTGTCCCTTACCCCAGATGCGGGGAAACATCTGACATTTTTTCTCTTGATAGGACATGTAAGCAAATGATTATCATCCTTGCTGTTTGCAGATGCAACAGAAGTGTTCAGCTGAAGTGCTGACAAGAGGTTGGAATATTTAAATCTGACCATGAGGCTGGTAAAAGGGGACTATAGAATAACAATTCAGATATTTTTATTTGTGATTCAGAGGACAGCCGGATCTAAAAGGAAGCATCATTTCCTCCAGACAATTCATTATAATGTATTCTTATTATTTGTATTTTATTTTAGGTGTGTTGCCTTTTCTGTAAAAATTCTGATCTTTTATGCTGTCACACATATAGAAATTGGTTTCCAAGTACTATTAAATCTCTCTTATATTTGCCCTGGCAATAACAAAAGGCTTACAGAATTCAGAAGGAAAAGGAATCTGAACTGAAATGTATAGCAGATACAAAAAAAGGCACTTAATATAGCTGGGTAATATTTTCTGATGCACGTAGGTTTTTTAGTAACATAAACCAAGAGATTTAGTCTCGTGAGTGATTTAGGTACTTCAAAAAAATAATTTCACAGAAAAATCTCAAGAGAATAATTTTGCTCCTCAAATGAAATTCTTAAATTAGATTTTAGCTGAATTATAATCAGTGATCAAGGCCTTACTGATTGTTCTTTCTAAATAGATTGCACATTATCTATTTATCTGCAGAGTAATTTATTTTTATGCGTTTATGCCCTATCGAGCCACAGCTGATCAGAACATCTTTACCTGTGTAAGTGAACTGTAAAGCATTAAAATGTCACCCTTCATTACACCTTAAAAATAGAAACAAGTAGTTCATTTTTTTCTTTTTGTTGTATTTTTATTGTTATCTATAAGGGCTCTGTATACATTTTTTATTCTTAAACTTCTCACTTTCATATCACAGTATTTATTGAGATGACCTGGGACCAGAATTGACATAAAAGGCATACATTTATTTAGCAAGATGAGAGCAGAAGAAAGCCTTCTCATGAACAATGAAAATTTTTACTCATTGGGAATAATTGCTTCTTATCAAAGTTAGCAAGAATGATGAATCCAGTGCTCCAAGAATTTTACTGTGACATAAGAAAATTAATAGACAAGCACAGGAAAAAATGCCTGGCCTAGAAAATAAGTGAAAGCCAGAGCTGTGTGTGATAGCAAGCATCTAGTAAGTGTAATATGTAACTCAAAGTTGAAAGGAACAGGACAATATTTATTTCTCCACTTGTATAATCAGTTATTAACTGTCTCTAAAAGCATTTTTATTTCTTGTCATGGTGATAAGCTTCCATGTTATTATCTCTCCTTCTAACTGTATAGGAGAATATTAGAGAAGAGAGAAAAAGGTAATGTGCTTTTGAATTAGAAGTACTAACTTTTCAGTCTCCCTCCACTTAAAACTCATGGGAAAAGGAGTTACTGTTCTGGTGCTTACAGTAATAGTGGTTTCAGTCTCAGAGACAGTGTGGAATTACAGGTTTGCATTTGTGTTTGCCATCATATCACTGCTCTCTAGTTCCTTTTACTTCAAGAAATTATCTCATTTACAATTACTCATAGTTTCCCTCAAATATATTATTGCCATTTAATACGATACAGTTACAAAAATAAAAAAAAATATGCTGCAGAACTGCTGCTTAAGATCATTAAAAGCATTTGACATCAGCTTGAAGATACTGGCTATGATATCAATAGTACCACTTCAACTAATTTAAAATGAACCACGGTTAAGCCAATGCCATAATGCATTTTACAAAATCCCAGCCATCACGCTTTGTTTTCATCTCTTTGAATCCTCTGCACAGTTACTATGCTTACAAACACAGCAGAGGTTTAGCAAACTTAATGATATGGCAAGTCAGCCATAGCTCAGACTGTGATCTGATGTTGAACGTCCATCGACACCAGAAGACTGATGCAATAATGAGGAGACCAAGCATCTAGCATTTCACAAAATAATAAAAAATCCTCAATCTTGCTTATGTTATGACTGTCTTTATTGTTGGAGATAAAAAATTTCTATAGATTGCAGACAGAATGACATTATATGTCAGCAGAGAGTTGCAGGATTTTCTGAATTTGTTTTTGGTTTGACAAAAATCAAAACAGTTTTGTTCTACGACATCTACTGAAATTATGTGTATATACATTTTATTTAAAAAAGAAAAGAAAAAGATGTTCATCTGCTTCAAGAATATACTTGCAATAAAACAAAGAAGAATAACTTCTAGATGCATGTCTTGTTCATTTTTTTTTCTTTGACTTATATATAAGAGAATAAGAGATTAATAAAAATTAAGCCAGTGGGAATACAGGATCATCTAGCCTTATTCATTTATTATATGACATTAAATTTCACCCTTTACCCCTATACTGAGGCCAACAGTCCTTGTTTGGATAAAACATGCCTTGTATTTCAAAAAGGATATCTTCCCAAAAGGCATTGTCTCTTGATTTGAATATGTTGAGAGAAAGAATTAATTTCTCTGCTGAGTTGTTCCATTCATTAATTATGGCCTCTTGTTTTTTAAAAAAATGCTTTATTCCTAATTTCAATTTTGCTGGTTTCTTATTGCAGCCATACATCTTGTTATGTCTTTCTGTACTAGATTTTAAAACCCTCAGTATCCCGCATTTTCTATGATGATATCTGTTAAATTTAAAAAGCTGTTTAAAAAAAAAGCCAACACATGAAAACCTTTACATATATCATTGTAAGACATTTTCTCTAGACTGAAAATAATTTCTGTGGATTTACCTACCTCATCTCCAACTCTTAACCTTATTTCAAAATTGTGAATTCTGGAATTGCATGCACAGTTTTCTAATAACAGGCTTATCAGTGCTGTATGTGACTGTAAACTCTTAAAGAGCTTCATTTTCCATATTTTTGTGTCAGTAAATTTTCTTATATTACTAAACAAAAGAAAATCATAAAATATTAGTCCATTCACTAGTTTAGTGTTTCAGCATTATACAACATAATGTTTGAACCGCTACAAAACATTCCTAAATGCAGATAGGTGGAGAACATTAAAATAGTCACAAAAGTCCACCTTATTAGTTGTCAGAAACCTGTTTAGAAGCATGACTTGATTCCTGCAGATTCTGTGAGGCAGAGCAACCCCTTTAAGGAGAAGTTAGGCTCACAACTACACGACTGCCAAAGCTGCATTGTTCAGATATGCCTGCCCTGAGTTAGCATTAGCTACTGGAAGAACGCACAGCGATAAATCATTCGGGTTAAGTTTCCTACTTTTCTCTAATATGTAGCTTTCTTGTCAGGCAGGGGAGGACAAAGATAAAAAAAAAGAGTACATAACTTTGACTGGAGTTGAGTATGTATTTTTCTTGGAATAGTTTAAGCAACACAGTAATCTTTCAGATGCTTTTCAGTGTATGCAAAATATGAGAACTGGGTGGATAACCCAACGGTTTTCATCGCTGAAGGTCTCAGGTCAAAAAATTGACATATACTCCTAGGTCAGAGAAAACATTTTCCTTTAAAGCTCTGACAGAGATACTGAAACCTGCCTGAAAGGACAATTTCAGGGAATTAGCAATAGGGTCTATTTATAAAAAAAAATTATTAATTTGTTCTTGGCCCCGGTATTGCTGTAATTAAAGTAGATATCTGCACCTCTGTAGCGAATAGTTTGGGCTTCTACCAGCCTTGACCAGATTTTACCCAGTGACAAAGACGGAAGCTCTTTGTCTTGTTTTAAAATTCTATAATGACTGAGCCCATTAGTTAAATGGAGGAAAAAAAGCAACTCCTCAACCTCCTCTCACCCTCCCAAGTCCTGTTCCAAGTCACATTTCTATAGTGAAGCACTAATGACATCATTCACAGCCATGAGCCTGCTGCAATAAAACAGACACATAATCTCAGTGTGGCAAAGTGTAGCATCTCTCTTCTTATTAACATCAGCTTTGTTTCTTGTTTCATCACAGGAAAAAAAAATCTCCCTTGTCAAAGAACTGCTGTAAGACTTGCAAATAACTGACTTCAAACTGAGAGAAGCTTAGCACAGCTATTAGTGGAAGGCTCCCTTTTGACTCACTTGGTAAACCTGCTTTCTACATACCCCCAGGGTTCTGGTTCAAGGACTGGCTGAGTGCACACACAGCAAGTTCAGTTACCAGATTTAATCTGTCAGATGCAAACAGCTGTCATATCCATCTGTGGGACATGCTGAAAGGGTGGAGAGATCAAAACCTGAGATTCCCTGTGAGTTTCCAGGATTAACAGTCCCTGAAGTACTAGAGATCTAAATGAACAAATCTAAGTGAGCACAGGGTGAAGCCAGGTAATTTGGCACGTCTGAGACAGGCGTATGGCAGGAAATATTCCAGGGCAAGAATAACTCTTATGTTTTTCTTTCAAAAGTGATTGTGAAAAACATTCATTTTCCTGCTGTGCTTTCTGTTCACCTTTAGCAACTGGCCAGGCAGTTGTCTCAGTGTTGCTGCTGTTGTGCTGCATGTAGGAAGGCTCCTTGGCAACATTCCTTTGACCATCTCTGGCATTTTTGTCATAAAGAATACCCAGTCCCTCCCTTCTGCTGCTAAGATAATTCATGCAGCACGGTTAAGACTGAGATTTATCCTCTGCCTCATTTCCCTCATATCTGACTGCTGAGTTTTCAGCCTATCTTGTCAATATCTCAACTTGACTGCATGACTGAGTTGCTACCTTACAATTTTTACTGTGGGGAAGAAGCTATACATTGACATTCATTCAGAATTTGCATTCAGATGGACATATGTCTGTTTAATTTTCCTGACTTCAGATATGGCTGATTTATTGCACAATGTTTAAAAAGGTGAGTCATAGAATATATTTTTTTAATTTAAATTTTTGAAGACCTCGAGTCTGCAATGAAGTAATAATATGCATATAAAAAGAGTTCCCAATAACTAAAGAGACAATCTTAGTTAAATTTATGTGTGAAGAGAAAGATCAACACAATGTGTTTGTATAGCTGAGTTGCAGTTTCTCTGCAACTACTGAAGACATTTCAAATAACAGTTGTAAAAAGAGGAAAAAATACATGTAGGCTGTCTCATTCGAGATAATTGCCATACATAAACATGCAAAGGAAAAAGAAATGGGAAGAATTTACTTCATATTTGAAAACAAATTATTTTAAAGAGGTAATAGAGACCACATTTTGAAAAGTAACCCTTTTTTTAAATAGGCACATTGAAGACACCAGACATTGCACTACAAATACAGCCTTAATCATATCAGTCTTTGCAAATGCATGAAACACACTAGAATTTAACTGCAGACCAGCAAGGGGAAAAAAAAAAAAGAAAAAAGAAAAAAACCTCTAAGCAAGGTCAAATGCTTCAGCTGAGAAACTTCTAATAAATCAAAGCCATAATGTTTTAATCTTCAAGTACGCTCTGTTAGTTATTTGCAGTCTTAATCAGTCTTTTAAGAAACTTTTGAAAGTTTTGAACAATGACACAAAACTAGGGCTGTGATGAGCTGTTCCCTAGAGTTTTAAGTTTCGTTCAGAAAGTCCTTCAAAACTTGCAATCTAATTAGAACTCCTAAAGAAGCAGCATTCTTCTGTGGATAGTAATTGGAATATCAGTCACAAAAGCAAGGGTAATATGTTATAAGCATAATCAAGTTAGCTTTAAACAGCATAGCACAGACAACTCTAACAGTTTAACCACAGCAATAAAGATGCTATTGTGAGCTTACAGTCATGATTTATTGGCAGTTTTTAAGCCCACACTCATCTTGATGTTGATGTGACTCCTAATGCCAACCAGTTTTAAAGTAGTCAGTGAATATGGATTTGATCCTACTGTGGCTACTCTTGAATTGCTCTCTTAGGTCTACCATTTGGACTTGAGAAATAATTGCTTTTCTCTGTGCCTCAGTTTTGCCATTTGTAGACTAGGAACAACAATATACCTTGTAAAATTTCTTTAAAGGCTATGGATATTGACTAAGATAGAATATTCTTAGAAAAACTGAGGGGAAAATACAGATACTGTAGGATGAGGAGAAAACACATTTGGGTCTGGCTTATGATCTATGATCATAAATTTCAACTAGTCACGGGTTAGTATCCTAGCTACTCACCTTATTGCTTTTATTAGGCCTTGTTGAGAATAACACAAAGTGCTCTGTAAGTATTCAAGGCATTTTAGCCAGTTTACTTTCTCCAGTGTATAGCAGGGTCCAGATGCATAGCGCAATCTCATCTAAGCCAGAAGTTATTAACTGTGATTATGAAAAACGTGTATGATTGAAATGAGTTCTGAATCAGTCTTGTAACACCACATATTAACAAAAAATTAGGTCATACATACCCTGTGCTTTGTGTGCATATATGTTACAGATTTGAAAAGGAGTCACAAAAGGCAAATACAGCATTTGTCAAGCAAAACTTATTTTCATTGGCTTGATATCCAAGGTTTCCTTCTCTTCTCTCATCTACCCTCAACCAACATAAACAAATGGACAGACTAATATTTATGTTTCTCAGCCGCTCAAACAGACCAAATAAAACCCCTCAACCACCCCTGTGCAGAAATTTTAGAGAGCACGGCAGATGTCCAAAACAGCTGACAAGACAGGAAAATGTTAACACTTAACACCATAACAAGTTGAGCAGAATTTTGCTGGTCACAGGCTGCTCAGCAAGCAAGTTCAGGGAGTTAACAGCAAAACTGCCGCATATATTTAAACTTTACGCTGCAGGTCATGTAAACATTCCTTTCATGGAAACTGTGCTGGGAATGTAGAAACTCTCTGACCCTGCTGTGTCTTCCCTATAAGGTTTATCATAATGCTGTGACATAACTACATACTGTATCTGTCAAAAAGATGGCATCTTGCTGTTTAAGAAAACCAAGCTCGTGTTTATCAGTGGAATCTGAAGAAAAGCAATAATGCAGTCCTGTGCCATTGGAAACATTTCCATTGTTCTTGACATTTTTTAAAACAAATTGTCATTTGAAAGTGAATGTAAACTATAAGACTGTAACAGGTTTTTTCTAATAATAATAATGAAGGCAGGTATGGAATTGAATAGGCGTGCATAGTCTTGAGGATTCAAAATCTCAGTTAAGCTTCTCAAATGGAATACTAGTGCTTCTGCAGAAAATCAGGAAAAGAAATGCTAACGTTTAATTGTATGTATAATTTCTTTGCCTTTTTATTATTTTTCAGAAGCAGGGAAGTTGGAGATTATACTACAACATTCTAGTCATTTCACAGCAGTCCTAAAGCAATATGTCATTGTCAAACACTTTATCTGTCACTTGCACTCTTGCCCGTAGACAGCAGTGGCCTTCTGGGATATTTCATAGTGACTTTTTTTTTCAAGGCTGCAGCAGGTGTGAAGTCACTCCAACTCTATTAGCTCCACTGAGGCAATGAAAGCACATTATTATAATAGAATTGGGTGTCTACTCATTACTAGGGAAGCTACTTGTGCCAGGACTTGCCCTTTTTCTATGTAAGGCCGCACTTTCCTGCCAGCTCTTTTTCAGAAGAGGCCTCAAAAATGAAGACATCAAACACTCAGCTGGAATCCAACTGCATTCCACTCTGCCATCCTCACAGACCAGACCTGAAAAGCCTGTCTTCTCTTATTTCAGTCTTGACAAAAGCAGGACAATTGGTGGCTATTGGTGAAGTCTTTTTTTTGCAGTTAAGAGCCATAGGCATTATCCCAGGAATCTCCATTCACATGAAGATAATGCACAGTCACTCTCTCCTTGTTTAGACTACAGCTCAGCCTATCTCAGACCACCTCTTATTTTCTTTCTTGCTTTTTAATCCTTGGCTTTACCTACCGAGCTATCCAACAACTGAACAAACTAAATAGGAAAATAATTGTGGTAAGTCTAAGTACATCGAAGCTGTAGACAAAGATGCCTTGCCTTTTCCCCCTCAGTTCCTAACCTATATTGGTGGGAAGGGACATCCAAACAGATGTAGTTAAGACTGCTGAATGAGCTTCTGGAGCCTGGAAAGGGTCAATGTATTCTGTGGAGAATCATCTATACTTGAGGGGTAAATGGAGTCGATCACAAATCTTCTTAGCACTCAGCTTCTTAATGGGTTTTTTGCATGCTAGTCTGCATTTACACATGAGGTTACTACTATTAAAAAAAATTCTTTTGTGTTTTTTTTAAGAATTTCAGCTCCTAGTGGGTTTGTTTTCGGTTTTGTTTTGTTTTTGTTATTTTAATAAGGGTGAAGAATATATAAAGAGGTTCAGAAGCAAACTTCTCTTTAAAAGGGTGAGAAAGAAGACATGGTCATATCTAAGGAAAGATTGCTTGAAGAAAAGCTTTCTTCTTTAGCAAAGATATACACTACCTGGAGTGTACATGAAAGAGAATTCTTTTTCAGATGTACCTTCACATCTTTAAATTAAACAAATATCTCAGCTAGTAATGTTTTCCTTTACTGATTCTTCTACTCCTTCCAGCCTCTTTCCTGTCACAAATAACAGCAATAAACACGTACTGAAAGGCTTGAAGTTTCATTTCCTATAACTGTTTGGATCATATTCCAAGGAATAAACGCTGCAGAGGTTTATTTCCTTCCTCTACTCCAGTCTCTATATTTCTAAGCCTTATATCACTGCTTGGAAAGGCTTGTTTGCCTGTCACCTGGATTTGACTAATTTCCAACCTCTTATTCACACCTGAAATGATCTTAGGACCTACCAACTTTCCAAAGGCATCCACAGAATTCAGTAGTTGTTGAAACAATTAACTTTCTGAAAGGTTTTTCAATGGA
This sequence comes from Mesitornis unicolor, assembly GCF_000695765.1. Classification (NCBI taxonomy): domain Eukaryota; kingdom Metazoa; phylum Chordata; class Aves; order Mesitornithiformes; family Mesitornithidae; genus Mesitornis; species Mesitornis unicolor. The sequence continues at coordinate 44,863 of NW_010179336.1, forward strand.
TCCTAACTCCACCAGTGTGCTAATCTCATCCAGAGTTATTTTTATACACCTTTACACCTTGCTATATATAAATACATTAACCTGATTGGTTCAGATCATTGCTCAACACAGATAAATCATTAGAACTGTGGTAACCTACTTTGGAAGTTGCACAGACTTAGTACAATATCTGAGAAACTTCTATAAGTGTACTAATTTAGAAATCACCTTTGTTTCACCATCTGTTTCTCAAAAATAAAACTATATGGGAACATTTTGCCCATTTAGTAAGTACATTATCTCTGTGTATATTTATGTTAAGATAGAGAAGGCTGAAGAAGTGGGTTTTCTTTCCAAGGGGAAGTTGTTCTAGTAAACTCCTTTTGAAGAATAATCACAGTAATTAGCATGATCAGCTCTGTTAAAGTTATGTCTCTTTAGGAGAGGTGGGTGTCCTCTTTGGAGATTTTTGTCCGGACAAGAGGATTAGAGTTGTCAGCAGTGATGTGCCTTGTGAAGAGCAGCTATCCTGGATACAGCCCATTTAGTGTTTTAAAGGTATGAATTGAGACCAAGATCCAAAACAAGATTTAGATCTCTAAGTCTGTAAAACCAACACTTATCCTGTTCAGAGAGCATATTTTCACCTCACAAATTGCTTAGGCACTTGGGATTCTGCTACAAATCAGGCCGAGAAGCATTTGCCTCTTATCTGAGGTATCTAGGTGCTCACTAGTTGCTTAAGCAGTCTGAGACCTACAAGCTCTTGTGCCCAGTATGCTCCCTGAGCTACCTGGACTAATGCACTCCAGCAACACAAAACACAGCAGCCATGGTCAAATTCCCCAAAAGGAGAAGTCCAGAGGACAAGCCTGATGTCAGTGTAGGAGCTCTATGTAACTGTCTAGCAGCTGGCATGCTTCTCTGGGAAGGAGGACTAGATCGGTTACCTTCTTATAGAATCATAGAATGGTTTTGGTTGGAAAAGACCTTTAAGATCATCGACTCCAACCATCAAACCAGCCCTAAGTCTGCCACTAGACCATGTCCCTAAGCATGACATCTACTTGTCTAACACCTTTAGGGATGGTGACTCAGCCACCTTCCTTGCAGCCTGTTCCAGTGCTTGACAACCCTTACAGTAAAGAAATTCCCCCTAATATCCAACCTAAACCTCCCCTGGTGAAACTTGAGGTAATTTCCCCTTGTCCTATCACTCACTACAAGGGAGAAGAGACTGACCCTCACTTCGCTACAACCTCCTTTCAGGTAGTTGTAGATAGCAATAAGGTCCCCCCTCAGTCTCCTTTTCTCCAGACTAAGCAACCCTATCTCCCTCAGCCACTCCTCATAAAACTCGCACTCTAAACCCTTAACCAGCTTTCTTGCCCTTCTCTGGACATGCTCCAGCACCTCAATGTCTTTTTTGTATTGAAGGGTCCAAAACTGAACACAATATTCAAGATGTGACCTCACCAGTACCAAATACAGCGGAAGGATCACTGCTGGCCGCACTATTCCTGATGCAGGCCAGGATGCTGTTGGCCTTCTTGGCTGCCTGGGCACACTGCTGGCTCATATTCAGCCAATTGTCAGTCAACATCTTCACATCCTTCTCCTCCAGGCAACTCTCCAGCCACTCCTCCCCAATGTCACAGCATTGCATCGAGTTGTTGTGACCCAAGTGCAGGACCTGGCACTTGCACTTGTTGAACCTCATGCACCTGGCCTCAGACAATCTATCCACCCTATCCAGGTCTCTCTGTAGAGTCTGTCTACCCTCAGGCAGATCAACACATGGAGTTTTCTTGGCACATAGGGTTACAAATTCTCAACTTTCATTTTCAAAACACTGCAAAAATGACATTAAAAATATTTGCCAATATCCAATTTTATATACATTCCAAGCTCAGCTGGTGTTTGACAGCTGTTTCACTTCAAGTATAACCTAGTCCTGATGTGCTTCCCGTCAGGGCCCCAGGGGGTCTGAGGTGTCCCACGGGGATACCAGACCTGTCCCACCACCCCAGCCAGCATTAGGGCAGCTGGGAGCACCAGAGAAGCCACAGCCATGGTCACTGGGCACCTCCTTGGGCGCAGGGATGGGCCAAAACTGGGTTGGGATGCGAGTCTGAAGATGGGCTCAGCTTGACAGGATCCATGGCTGGGCAGGACAGGACTATAGGAAGCTGGATGTGGGCCCTGTAGCCCTTGGTGAATATTGCAAGACATTTTTAATTGATGTTTTAATACCTGCAATTACACCCTTTCATTTTTTTCTTCTTTGCAGTATGTTAGCCTTGGTAATTGATATTTTCTTTAGCTGATCTGATTTTATCTGATTTATATCAAACAGTCGTAAACATGACAGAAGCAATGTAGTCAGCAAAACTGTAAGCTACCAAATATTTGCAATTGAGTTAATTTTTGCTGGTTAAAGCTGATGAATTTTTAAAAGGTCAGTAATATGTAAAGAAGGTTTTAAAATGTGAAAGAGAAAACACGTGAGAAAATCGTGATAACTTTCTCATAAACTATCTCTTTCTTCAGATACACAAAAGATGATAATTTTTTTGATATTTGAAACAGAAAGTCAAGTTTAGATTAAATGCAACTGATATTAGACTTTTGAGAATAATGGAGATAATCAATGCAGTACTTTGTTTAATTTATGAAATTTAGCATAAGAAATATCTGACAAGTTAATGCTTATGAAGGATCTGTGACTGAATAATTTCAGAATGGATGTGTGTTGCTTACTAAAAGGGCATTCATGATTCTTTGTCTGTCAGTAGAGTCACGAGGAAATTAATCAAAGATCTTCATCCATAAAGATATGCCAGAGACATTGTGAGCAAAGGCACTACTCATTAGCTCCTTGATCTGGAATGACTTGGAATTTATTTTATCTGGATGTCATGAACTAGGTAGGTAGAGAAGGGTGAAAAACCCACTACTTCTTACAACACTCCTGAACAGTAGAAAAGTGTATTATTTCTTCAACTAAAAATACTCTTTCTCCTTCAACTGAGTCTTGAAATGGTGGAATGCTTTATAGCATTGTATCCACTTCATAGAGAGGGCAATCATCTGCCTCAACAATGCATATTCAAACACCAGCAGCAGCTAGAATTAAAGAACTGCATATTACAATAGACTTTTGTACAATATTTCTATAGAATTGAATATTCAGGAATGTTCTTGTCCCTCTATTTCTAGTGTATTTTTTCATTCTTACTGTTATTAATTTATCCATCTGCTTTATTTTCCTGTTTATAGTTCGTCTTTCCTGGTTGTTTTTTTTGATACTACTTCTCAAATCATATTAATATTTAATGTTATAAAAGGACATAAATATTGAAGCATGGAAAGAAAATTTCAAAGCAATGAAGTAGCAGAAATGTTTTAATTTTTCAAATAAAATACAAGCTGCTGTTTTCTAATATAGCCTATTGATTTGGGTACGACTAAATCAAACAATAAGTTAATTTTCATTTTAGTGAAATTACATGAACATTACAAAATTCTGACATTAGCATTTTAACATTTAATACTTTTAACGATCTTTTCACTTCATCTGAATAATGACTGACATTTGGATCTCAAAGCCATCAAGCATAATATTATTGCAAATGTATTTAGGCAAGAAACCGAGAGCTTCATTTAAGAACCTGCTTAATTAACCTACGTGTCTACGGAAGTGCTATGAACATTTTCAGAAGAGTCCAATGGATACAGCTCTGTCATAGGCAAAGAACCATTCACAGCGTTCAGGTAGGTCTGGACCAGCTTTTGCAATTTCCAGCTTGCCTTCCATCAGATCGGTGGCTGCTAGGGTATGCATAATTATTTACTTAATTCTGTGAAGTCAAATAACAGTGGCAGGTTGACTGAGTTACTTTCATTTGCATCTGCAAAGGAAGCAACTACAGACTTTTGTTTACAGAAAGCTTTCTTAATATCTTTGTGCTTTTAGTAGGTGTTCACATGTCCCCATCATGTTAATCTGTGAAGACTTTAATAAAGTGACATGTCTTTAAAGATTCCCTGTGTTTGAAACTAATTACTCCTTTTTAGTTATGGCTACTAAAATCACAGTTATACCTGTATCTACAGGTAAAATGAAATACGCTGTAGAAAAAAATGATGATTTTTTGAATAAAAAATCTTAGGAAAATATACAATTTTGCCAGCAACTAATAACAGAATATTAGTAACTATCCATTTGAAAAGTTTACTTTTAATTTGTTTGCAATGGATTAGAAATCCATTTTCTCATAGTATTTTTTAAATGAAAAACCTGGCTTAATTTAATGAAAGGAATTACTTTTAGCAACATTAACAGTCAAACTCCTAAAGTATCCATGAGATATATACTTGTTTAAGCAGTCAGAATTAAAATTTTGTGAAAAATTAAAAGTAGCCCTTCTTCTATTCATTGCATTCCCTCTTGGAAATGTGAATGCATCACCAGAAGGTCTGTTTCAAATCCACATTTTTAAGTATTGTTAATGTTTGTACAGAAATTTTTTAAAAAGTGTAACAGTAACACCCTTCCACACCAGGAATAATATAGTCTAATTCAGAATGAGACATCTTTGTCAATAATTTCTGTAGTGCACGTTAGGTGTAGTTATTCGCTGTTTAATTAATTACAAAAATATGTGCTGCAGTTCGAAGAACTTTGCCTTTTTCATAACATTTCTTGAAGCTCAGCCATCCTGTGAAAATAAAGCTGTCATGAGGCCAGAGGTGGCTGCAGCTCACTGTTCTCTACAATTTGTGTAACACACAGAAATCAAATTAGTATGCAGAATTATCTGCTTCATATAAATTTAAATTTAAATAGAAATTTACATTTAAATTTATATATTCACCTTTAGACATCTCCCTTTGTAACAACGAAGACAATGGGATACAACCATATTTCTCCACTAGTATTTGCCATCTGAATATTTGCAGAAGCCAAGGTCTTATATGTTAGAAGACATTTACAATTTTTTTTTTTTTGAGAGAGAACATGGATCTAATACTTCCCATGGCTATACCAGTGTCTTGCAAAATTATTCTGCCATTATGAGTAGAAGCATCTTTTCAAAATTCTGTTTTAACAGTGAACAAAATGGCCTCAGATGTTTAGCAATAAAGCCTTTCAGACTGTCTCCTCATGTAGCTACCTCCTATCCAAGACATATTTATTTATCTCTAGTACTCATTTTGTTTACTTTGATTTAGAAAGAAAACAAATGTAAAACCTAGAAGGATGAGTAATCCTGGCATGAACTCACTTCCTTACCTTATAATTACCAGTAACATGGAAATGATCATTTTGCAAAAGCTCAGCAAGCCAGTTGTCCCCTGAAAAACTTTTCCACCCTTTCTTCAGCTAGTAAAATCAGGCATCTCCAATACTTTTTCCCAATGATACCTGAGGATTATCAAGGTCTCACTGCCTGAGTCTGCATTCCTTGTTGTTCTAAACTGACGATATCAGACATTCTGAATTAGTTAATATCATGCAAATATTATTTATGTTAATTTTACATGCATGCACACATACATAGATAATAGCTAGGCAGCCGGTTTGCTGGTATGCATCACTGGTTATCATGCTGATTATAATCATCTCATTGCTACCTTATTCTTCCTCCATCTGTTTGTTCCATCCATCTGTTGTCTATCGTCTTATAATGAGACTGCAAGTTCTTTGTGGTGTGGAAAATTTCCTTGTTATTTGTTTGCATGCAGTTAGGAAAAATAGTTTGATGATATTCAAGGTATTGTTATGGTTTAGATGCTGGTAATAAGAATGATCTTAAAAACTTTTTTCTTCTCAGAACAGTTTGAAGAAAAGATTCATAGACAGTAATTTTAATGTATTGATGTGGCAACGAGTCTAATGGTGAATTGTTTTTAGGAAAGGTTTTTTTGAAAAATGGCTCTTTTAAAATAATTTTCCCATCTTTTAAAGTTCATGGACTTCCTAGGAAAAAGGAAAAATTACCATGCAAATAAAACATTTGAAATTCTTTGAATTCAGAGTCTGTGCAACAGATGTCTACTCAGATGATGCAAAGAGATTCAATTTTTTTTCTATTGTGATAGCTGTGTTAAAGGAAAAGTAAAAAACATTTATTATGTTGGTTAAACCAAATTTTTCCAGTGAGGATGATCTTCTTTATTATTATTCTTTTATACCTTTTAGGTGGTCTATAATGAAAAAAGTGGGTTTTGACTTAAGGACATTTTAGAGCACAAAAGTATATTATTTTCTTGAAATTTTTATTTCTTCATTTGTTTCTTCATTTATTTCCACATGAAAGAGTGACCAAACTGCATTTCATCTTTAATGAAAGTTCATTTTGGCTAAATTCATGTTTTTAATTGGAAATGTGGAAGTTAGTGCAAAGAAATGAAATTCAGATGAACTGGGCTATTACTTTCCGTCACTTCCCAAGTTCTCTGCCCTTATTCTTCCTTAAGCGCAAAATATAGTGAGTGACAATCAAGCCAGAGTGACGTATTGTTCTGAAAACACCTCTGAAGCATGGAGAGGACAGGTAACTTACAATTTCCATGTAACTGCTTGCTTTGGCCCAGACATAATTCCCACCTGTTCTGCTGTCAGTCTCAAACTAACATGTAGGTTATTTCCTCTTTAAAATTTATGCTATATTTAAATGTTATATGAGGATTAAAAAATAACAATATGTAAATGCCAGTAAGACTGCATCTTAATAACATATAAGAGCACACAGCAAATTTAAACCTTGTAAGTTTTCAAGTGACAAGGACTTTTAAACTTTTAAAGAGCATCATGAAAAAGTTGTTACAGACAACTTTTCATTTTATTTTAGAATTAATTGTTAACTGGGAAAAGGTCATTTTTCTCATATTAAAGTAACTGCTTACTGCTGATACTGATGAATTTTATAAGGAATTTAAAAATCCTGTATTGTTACTTGATAAGAATCCATTAACTGCCATTCACATAAAATTCATTAGCTCATGAAATAAAAACCAACTTTTCCTTTCTTATATATTATGATTTATTTAAATGATCATGAGTTCAACTTAAAAAATATTAAATGAAAAATACAGAAAACCATCCCTTTAAGTCAAAATTGCAGACATTATACCTGATCTTTTGTTCTTTAGAAACTGAATTTTATCTGGCAGAGGTGGATAGAGAGACAGACAGATAGACAAATAGTTAGACATTAATTTTCCAGACTTCTTTGCTGTTCTGTAGATCTGAACCGGTCTGTAATATATCGACCTCTGAATATCCCTACTATGTTATATGTTATTATCTCACTACAGAAAACAGAAGTAAAATGTGTGAAATATGACAAATTCTCCATGGATATAGTGTCCACACTGAGGATGGGCTTTGATGTTTCCTTTTCACATAGCTGTTACATTGATCCAGCCTATACTCTTAAACCATACTTCTAAACCAACCGCAAGAAATTCAGCCTGTGGTTGAGAAACCTCTGGAGTCCACATGGGGAGTTTGAGAGAGAGATGAGGAGAGTTTCTCTGTGTAATTTGCATGTGGATGATACAGCTCCTGGGAGAGAAGAAGACACAAGGTGATAGCTCTCTGGTTATTCTTAGCTGCCCCATCAAGAACAATTTATGATTTTACTTATTAAAACCACCTATTCCAGCATAGCCTCAATGTTGAGAATAAGCCCATGATCTGCAGACCACAAGTGAGGGAGCTCCCTGCCCCATAGTAGGAAAAGGTCAGCCAAGCTGGCCTCATCAGCTTGAGTGACACCTGTTATGTGAAATATTGGCCTGTTCTAAATTAAAAGGAAATTCTAACACATGAAAGAGTAACCAAACTGCATTTAATCTTTAATGAAAGTTCATTTTGGCTAAATTCAAGATTTTTCCTTCTATATTGGTGCTTGTAATACAAAAAAAACAGTGCAGCAGGAGCTGTAGAGAACTGAGGGTAGTCAGTGGTAGTGGAGGAAGATATGAGTAGATTGGAGCAGCAGGCAGCTGACAGAAGAGGTGCAAACTGTGTGAAGTTGGCCACCTTCTAGTCAGGTTTGCAAGGAGAGTTCAAGAGATCCCGATGGTTTGAAGAGAGGTGAATTTTCAAAGGACTGCAGTAGTCCCAAGTGGGTATCGTGGGTGCGCTTTTCCCTCTTCTCAGCTCTCTAACCCAATTAATTTTTTGTTTTTATAAAAAAAAAAATTGCTATTTTTCAGAACATTGTTCTTATGCCAGAAAGACTGAAATTTTCCTTTTTGTTTGGTTTTGTGGTTTTTTTTGTTTTGTTTTTTTTTCCTAAGTGAAGTGTGAGTGCACATTTTATTTTAACACTTATACTTACAGACTGCCTTTCTTCCACCAAAAAAGCTACAAAATAATTAAATATGGTTTAACACAATTAAAATATGCACACTTATGTGTGAATGGGCGCACTGTTCTGGCATAAGTTTTCTATATGTCTGTAATTTCTGTTTCTTTCATGAAGCATCAACAGAGTAAGTTAAGAAAGAAAAATTAAAAAAGATACGTTTAAATGCATTTTTACATAGGGAAATACATAATACACAATAAATATTTGGTTCTTCTAGTAATGTTGATAATTCCCGGAAGGAAATTACGTTGCACTTCTTAGAGGAAATCCACTGTAGTTTCTGTCTTTATGTGTATGTTCAAATACACCTCACACTGATATTTGCTGTTAATCCTAAAATGGTACATGTCCTATGCCTCATAAAGACGTTGTTACATTTCATAAAAGTGGAGTTAATAGTAGTCTTGAAATTTGACCATCTGTTAATTCATCCAGCCACGGTCACATTAAATAACTGAAGTTTATTTTCACTTTCAAATCCAAAATAGCACTTGACCAGAATGCAAGAAGTCTACAGAAATTTGCATCTCAAATTTTAGAATCATAGAACCTAAGCTTTAATCTGAGGTTGACTAATACTACTAAGTTGACAGGGTTTTAGGAACTAAAAATGAGTGTATACAGTGTGAGTATTAACAGAGTATTCAGGCATGAGAACTGACACTGGAAACAAAAATTGTTGTGAGACACTTAAATGCACAGCATGTTATAACTCTACCAGTAACATCCCTTAACTGGATGTATAATTTATTTTTATTGCTATTGTTAAGGGATGATTCAGAATGAAAAGAGAAAACTGTTCTGCAATTTATCACTACAACAACCAAGTTAGCTTATGAACAAGAACTTAATTTACACTGAAAGGGAACATTTTTAATTTGCAAAATCATAATCATTATTTGTTTGATACTTAAGAATATTGTGTTTAATCATACATTTTGTTCACTGATGTGCATTATTCATGGTAAACTGAGAACTATATGAAACAAAAAGTTGTGTAAATTAACAGAGTTCTAAAATCTTAATCACTTTTTTGTGTGTTTTCAATCACCAAGAACGAAAGTCTTACTGGAAAAAAATGTATGACTATCAACATAGAAAACCTTGACTTTCCCTCACATTTTGATGTGTATTTTCACATGACCTTTAGGGTAGAGCTATAATCTAAGGAGTTTTACAAACAAGCGAAACTAAAAGGAGATGTGCAAGAGTAAAGCAGAAGTATAAACAAGGGTGCAAATGAGAGGAAGACATTTGAATCTGAATGGCCAGTTAATGAGTCAATTACTTTTTCACTTTGTTAAACTATGATAATCCTTCTTTACTGCTTCTTCATATTGAAGCCTGTTGAAAGAAAGAATGCAAAGGATCTTAAGAAAATTCTACAAAAAAAAAATAAAGCCTTTTGTAAACCACTGCTGCTTCCCAACGAAATGCTTCTTATGAACAATAATGTGGATGCAAGGCAGATATTTTACTGAGTCTAAGATTCTGAACAGGCCTCGTCTGAATAAAAGCTATCAATATGAAGTGATTTCTTCAGTTATGCAGCTGATTGAAGTACAAGTCTGACTTCAGGATTGATGAGAGCTTAGTAAGTCATACATACTATGCCTTATCTCTTTATCCTTCCTATTATCGTCACTTCATATTTATCTTCCCATCACACACTTTTCTTTTTCCCTTTTCCACTCTTTCTCCCCTCCCCAACTTGAAAGCTTCCTTAGTACAGGTTAAATACCTTCTCTATTTCTCCATAATGTAGAAATATAGAAACAGAGCTTTCAAAAATGCATGTACGTAAACACCTATCTGTATGTGTGGATGCATGAGTATATGGGTATATTAACATATGAAGGCTTTGCCAAGATGGCATTCTGATTTGTGCTTTCTAAAAGGCAGCTGTGCAGATAGGTGATTGAGACTGTTTATCATTACTGGTGCTAGCGTGTAAAAGGTACTGATTAAAATATACAGTGGCTGACATTTGGCACCGAGGCAGCATAGGTCTCCCCGCCCTTTTAAGTGTTGTGCTGAAATTAAGCGATGGTTACATGGAGTCAAATAACTACTAAGTAATGGCTTACATTAATGGATTACTTCAAAATCCTGAAAAGTTATCCGATTACTTTACAGGCCAACAAATAATGCTATTTACTTAACTACTTTTCTTGGCAATCCTGTCATTCCCAACCACAGCATGAATGATTATTAATGATATCATGGTAGTCATGGTATTCAGTATGGCTTCAGTCTCACTATTATAATTTGAATGCCTCATGCAAACAGAGTTAGACACTTGTGATCTATTGCTTCTATGAGAAAGTAATCATAAGCAGACAATTGATTACCATTTTTAGATCCTGTAATTTATCTTAACCACTTTCAGTAAGAAACAAGATGATGTCTACACATAACCTTTTTGAGCAAGGGTAGATATTTGTGCTGGTATAGTCTAAGAGTTCTATCTATAAGTTCCATAGGTTCCTCAAACTTCACATGAATAAGAATTAATTGTGATAAGAGCTAGACTAAAATGAGAATGTCTGCTTCTGCATTTGTATCACCCTAAGTAAATGCATTTTAAACTGACTTATGTTAATTACCTGCAGTGGTATTGTGCAAACCAGAGAATGAAAAGAAAATAAGGGAATATATTTCCTCATACAGGGAGTGGGCTGAGCAGGCAGAATTATGGGAGCTTCACTCCCTTCACCTCTGCTGGTCTTCCTCCTGTTTGACCCTCCCTAGGCACACAGGTACAGGCTTCCATATCACCTATGCTCCCTCACTTCTTTCAGTTTTGCCTAGGGCTACTGGAAGAAAATCTGACTTTTTTAAATGGGAGGGCCATGTAAGCCACAAAAAATGCCTGCTGCTGTTAACGGACCATAATGAAAATATTTTTCACCTCATAAGTGAATTTGCCCTGTATATAGACATGGAAGGGAAAGTAGGACAAGAACTTCATAAATAAATTAGGATGAAACTAACATTGGAAAAAAGCACTACACACCCACCTTTTTAACACGTAAAATGTATGTTAAAAGACATGTGTGGGTGTTCTGTATCAGCTTAGATTTCATATTTTTAAAACTCCAAACGTCAGTAAAGCTATAATTATGTTCCAAAATAGTTTTTTTGGGGGTTTCTTTGTTGATTTGTTTGTTTGTTTGTTTGTTTTTGGTTGGTTTTTTTTACATGGTGCTTTGTGGGTTTAATACAATTTATCAAATATACTCAAATAATAAATGTGTTATGCAATTGGAATTATTATGAAATCTGATGGATACATTCTACTACCCTCTCTAGGCAGAAACACTCTTCTTTAAAACCATAAGCAGAACTTGACACTTCCTTCAACTTCACAAGTAAATGATGTGCTTTTTTTTTCTTAAGATGCTAAAATTCAATTTTAATCACTGAAAAGAACAAGTTTTTAATTCATCAGTGCAACAAATGAAACTAACTGCAGCACTGCAATATTATTAGCATTAATAAAAAAAATCATGCTTTTTATTTAGTTTTGTTACCTGACTCATTATAATTTATAATTTAATTTTAAGTGTAGTAACTGTTCTTGATTTCTTCATATTAGAGGGAACATTTCTAACTTGACTGCCAGGCCTTAGGTCGATTCAGAGGAGATGAATACATTCTTTAGATTTCCTAGTGATGGGAAAGATCTCACTTCCTCTCCTTCTTGTTTCGATTTGTGTGTGTATGAAAGTATTAGTACAGATGAGCAAAGATGCATGTACATATATATGCATATACACGTAAACTCCATATAACTGCTTAAAAGGAAAAAAAAATCTAATCATACATCAAAGTTATATAGAAGCATATGTAGAAGAAGTTAGATGACGATGTTATATAAATATATAAATATATCTTCATCATAGAATTATCATTGAACAGTTTGGGTTGGAAGGCACCTTAAAGATCATTCAGTCCAACCCCCCTGCCATGGGCAGGGACACCTCCCACCAGACCAGGTTGCTCAAAGTCCTGTCCAACCTGGCCTTGAACACTGCCAGAGAGGAGGCATCCACAACTTCCCTGGGGAACCTGTGCCAGTGTCTCACCACCCTTACTGTAAAGAACTTCTTCCTAAGAGCTAATCTAAATCTACCCTCTTTCAGTTTGAAACCATTACCCCTATTACATGCTATCATTACGCTCCCTGATAAAGACTCTCCTTGTCTTTCCTGTAGGCCCCCTTTAAATACTGTAGGGCTGCTCTAAGGTCTCATTGGAGTCTTCTTCAAGCTGAACAACCCCAAATCTCACAGCTTGGCCTCATAGGGGAGGTGCTTCTGCCCCTGACCATCTTTGTGGCCCTCCTCTGGACTCACTCCAAGCGGTCCATGTCTTTCTCTTGTTTAGGGCCCCAGAGCTGGAAAAAGTACTCCAGGTGGGGTCTTATGAGAGTGGAGCAGAGGGAGAGAATCACCTCCCTCGACCTGTTGTTCACACTTCTTTCAATATAGTCCAGGATACAGTTGGCTTTCTAGGATGCACGTGGACATTGCTGGCACATGTTGAGCTTCTCATCAGCCAAGACCCCAAGTTCTTCTCCTCTAGGGTGCTATCAATCCATTCTCCATCAAGCCCGTATTTGTTCTTGGGATTGCCCTGCCCTGTGAGCATAAGAGTTAAAAAAAAAAAAAAAGGCAAGGGAATGCTAGGTAGGAAGGAGACAGAAAGTACAACTATAACCATTTTTGCCAAGTTACAGGCCCTCTGACTTTTGAAAGACTCTAGAAAGCTACTACACAAATAGCCTATTTCATATTGTACTTTGTCAACAAAGCTTCTTAATAATTATCTTAGTGCATTGGTTGTTTTAATATTAAGGTATTATTAATATTATGCATTTTGATAGAATAGATCCACTATCTTCAAAAGTAAAAATATAAATCTCATTAGTAAAAACATTTTAGAGTTAAAAACCTCTGTTCTGTGTTGATAATAAATTCAGCCTACTGCCTACCACACTTGCGAGCTGTTACTCAATAAAATAACTACAACAGCAAATAAAAGGAGTATAGAAAAACAGCAACTAGCCATTTCGGAAGGCCATCTGCGGCAATGTTTCAGAGTAATTTAAAAATGTCCATATGAGATCACAACAAACCAAGTATTCTTTTCCATCCTGCTCTTTCTTAATTCTTCATTTTTCCGAGATTATTCACAGCAATGGTTTACATGCAAATTGCAGATTTAAAATGTTAGAGAATAAAACTAAATGCTTCTGAGCCTTTTTTATTTTAATGCCTTTTGGTGCAGTACAGCATAGATAATTTAGATTCAAGCTGCTCTAAGTGCATACAATTAGATTTGATTTAGGTCAGTCACCCTACTAGAGGCCAACTAATATTTTCACTTTGGTGCTAATGTTTTCAGAATGTGTAGCATATAACCCTTATGCTTATAGTATGTAGAGACCTTGGATGTACAAATTCCCCTAGAACTTGTCAGATTTCAGTATTTACTGTAAAAATGCTTCTATGATTAAGATTTTTTTCTTCCTTGCTTTCTTCCTTTCTTTTCTCACTAATCTTTCAGTTAAATTCTCAGGATCCTTGTCACTCTTAAACTAGATCTGGTCCTGTTTCCAGATGAGAAATCTTGAGTTTCAAGAAAACTAAGCAGCTTGTGAACATAAAGGTAACCAAAAAGGTATTATCTTTTCAGAAGGAGAAATGATGAAGCTTAAGCATGCAGAAAAGTGGAACACAGAGAATTTGATATCAGTTGCATACTTTCATTATTGTATGTAAGTATAAAGGAGACTCATAGTTTCAATAAAAGAAATAAGTCTTTAAATTAATGTCTTGGTCCATTTATATAGAACTACCATATTTTTATCTTTTCCAATTCCACAGGGATAGTGAATTGAATTCTTGAAATTCCACAGAACTGGTATTTCAATTTATTCATGGCCGTTAGTGGATACCAGGGAATGACTAAACTAAAGAGTCCTGACTTAATGGGAAAATATTCTTTTGTTTAACCCAGAGAACACCTAAAAATTACCATCCAAGTACAGTAGGAGTAAACCCAAGACAGAAGATTGTTTTTAAGCCCCAAAAGAGTCTGCTTGGTCCACCAAGATCTTCAGGTCAGATTTCCTTTCCCTCTCTTTCAGCTGTACTCCAAAATATTCAACACCTCATAGTTAAACTGCTATTTCCTTTCAGCCAAGATGAAGTAAACCTAAGTACAATATTTAAAATACTCTCCTTTTATGTTACAAAGTCATAATCAGTGGAGGGGAAAGTCCAACAAAATAAAAAAAATTGCTCTGGGGACCCCAACATAAGAAGGACATGGAATTCTTCAAGTGAGTCCAGAGGAGGGCCACAGAGATGATCAGGGGGCTGAAGCACCTCTCCTATGAAGACAGGCTGAGAGAGCTTGGGTTGTTCAGTCTGGAGAAGACTCCAGGGAGACCTTATAATGGCCTTCCAGAACCTAGGGGGGGCATACAAAAAGGCTTGGGAAGGACTTTTTACAAGGGCAGGTAGTAACAGAATAAGAAGGAATGGTTTCAAACTGGAAGAAGGTAGATTTTGACTAGATATTAGGAAGAAATTCTTTACTGTGGGGGTGGTGAGACACTGGCACAGGTTGCCCACGGAAGTTGTGGATGGCTCCTCCCTCTAAGTGTTCAAGGCAAGGTTGGACAGGGCTTTGGTCAACCTGGTCTGGTGGGAGGTGTCCCTGACTATGGCAGAGGGTTTGGACTGAACGATCTTTAAGGTCCCTTCCAACCTAAAACATTCTATGATTCTATGATTCTATGAAACACAAATAGAATATTTGCATAACCTTCTAGTTGTCATGGTCAGAAGGATAACTGAGTGATAGATACATACCACTGGACATGAAAGCATACAATGGTCAAAGCACAGTGTGATATTAAGAAAGCTAGATACAGATGTTAGGAAGATAAACTTCACAAGAGAGGAAAAATAACAACAATATCTTGATTTTCTGAAATTTTTGCTCCATGCAAGAAAAATAGAGATGCATGGAGAAAAAAAATCAAGAATCACTAAAGCTATTTTTATAGAAAGTGATAAATCCTCAAATTAGAAATATGTAACAAAAGATAAATCTTTAATGGAATCTTTAATATATTTAATTTTAAATAAATTTGGAGATTCACATAATAGACCCACAGTGGTGATAGTTTTATTAGTAAATAAAATACTGTGCAAATCTCTTTTTGTAGCCCTGAAATCCAGTAGCTTAGCCTGACTATTTTCACACTCTTAAGCTTGACATGACAGTGTCTACATGAAAATTGTCTTTTGACAATTGTCCCCACTCCATGTTAACTTCTGAAAGGTGACTGGATATAGTTTGAGAGAACTAGTTGTCCCAGGACAAAAGCACACTAAGGATCACTTCAGAAAAGTAATGGCATAAAGAGCCACGTATTAGTATGATTGAAAAGCCAGGAAATGACTCCTGGTATAATTTAATTTATTGACAAGATTTAGGCAGAATAAAAGTAGTGAGGGAGTGTTAAGCTCATGTGAAGTCACCTTGTGGTTTCTACTATGCTCTTCTGGAATCCTCTTTTTCCTCCTCTACTATATATGATATCCATTCAGCATCTCTGTCAGTGTAATCAGTAAAAATCCCCTACTGAATGGGAGATTACATAGGATTAATGCACTGCCTATTCAGCAGGCTGTAGCCTCAGTTTCTTTCTTTATGCTCTTATTTTTCCTCAGGGTGCTATTGAAAATAATAATAGCAATAAAATATGTCCTCTGATTCATATAATATATCTGATATGGATTTTATCATAGATTATTTTGGTGCTTTATAAAAACGAATCTTCTCTCTATGTTTTCAGAGAGAATTACTGAAATGGGAACGTTTCAGCTACTTCTGGAGAATCTTCTGCATATCAGCAGGACAACAAAAAAGATTTAGTTCCTTAAAGGTGGCTGTTAACATTCCTTTCTTCAGCTTTTTTTTTGCAAAATATTGTGAAAATTGAGCAAATAATTTAATCTATTTGGCCTTAGCTTTTGGTCCATACGATGGGAATAATTAAGATTTTGCTCATCTCACTTGTGGTTGTCTGATTTTTCAAGCTACTAAAGGCCCATGTTGCCTTCACTGTTTGTAAATACTTTGCTCACTTTAGTGTATAAGGGCTGCAATTTAGAGGCCTTAGAGACTATAATAAAAATACTGCTATAACTGAGAAGTAAAAGAAAAATTGTCAACAATAAGTAAAGAAAGTGTGGAAGGTATTATGACTTCCTAAAATTACTAAATTTAGTATTTAGTGTTCGATTTTATACCTGGGCCATATAGAGACTACTTTGAAATTGAACTGAGTTTTAGTATATTTTCACAGATGGGAAAAATGGAATAGAACAAAGTTATAAAGAATTAAACAGAGGAGACTACACTGGAAGATGTTTTTCTTTAGATTTTCAGAATTCCCATAAGTACTAAAGACATGATATTGCAGTAAGATAAGAGGTAAGGATAAGAAATAATAAGAAAATATAAGAGTAGATAATTTGCATACTTTAATATTTTTTATGTTTTTTTGTTATCACCAGGGAAACGTGACTTGAGACAAGGTTAATTCTTTAGGCTTCTGTAATAGAGATTTAGTGTTATTAAACCAATAGATTCATAACAGTAAAAAGAAAACTAAGATTGGCCTGTGGGTATCTTTTGTTTAAAATAATCTAAATGCCTAATTGACAATAAAACATTATTTTGTGCACATCGCTAAATTGCTTATAAATTATAGTCTTGTATGGGTGGAATAGGACTGAATAGTACTAAACATAAAAACTTATTTCAGAGTTATATACCAAAAAGTTAAAGCCATATTCTTCTTCAAGGTAAATTACTGGTTTTCACTCTGTTGGATAAAAATGTGGCTTTATCTCTGGAAGATATTATGTAAAGGTAAATTTATGAATAAATTAAGAGATCTCCTGCAGAATTAAATGAAGGAAGAATCTTACTGAACCACAGTCTGCATCTGTAACATAAATTTCCTGGCCAATAAAATACAATAAAATACAAACCTCCAGTTAAACCTGGATTCAATAAAACTTAAAGCCATAGCTCAGATTCAACACATTGTTTGGGTCATTTTTTGCACTTAATAACTAAAGTCAAAGAACTTAATCACATTATTGACTACCCATATTCATCAGTACTTTGTTTGTGATAGTAAGAGTTATGGTTAGAACAATACTTTTATGCATTGTTTTGAGGGATGAGGGCAAAACCAAAGCTTGACAAAAAGAAAGAATTAGCATGAAACAATCCTTTCCTTACTTAAACTCAAATACCTAATTTTATATTGTCCTGATTTATTAATACTTTATAATCATCCTTATTTAAACTGAGTTCTCTTTGCACATTAAAAAAAAAAAAAGCTGGTAATACTTAAGCTACTTTTATTTTCCACTTTTGAAGTTCATTCTTAGTACAAACTGCTCCTGTGCTGATGGTTGCAAATGTTATTAAATGGAGACTTTATACTTTCCTTTTTGAAGTCTTAAAACATTGACATCCTACATTTAGTAAACTACATTTCTTAGTAGGAAAAGAATGAAAAATAAATCACACAGAATATTAGGAGTTGGAAGGGACCTCGAAAGATCATCCAGTCCAACCCCTCTGCCAGAGCAGGATCACCTAGTCTATGTCACACAGGAAATCAAGTGATAATATAAATTGTACACATAGCGTTCGCCTGAGTACTCTTTTTCTTACTCAAAATTTTCATTTATTGAGGGAAATAGTATTTTTTTTTAGGACCTTTTTCCCAAGTAACACCTCTTCTCCTACAAGAAGCGATTAACAATTTTTCTGTAGTAAGAGATGTCTTGGTGACTTCCTTCTTCTAAATCAGTTATTACCATACATGTGACCAAAATCCTACTTCCTAACACAAAAGGGAAGTAGATTTCTGTTATTAAGCTATTTGTTTTCTCTGAGCAGTATTATCCAAATTAATACAGTAGCGGAAACTTAACTGAAATAGCATGTACATCTTTCAGTGGGAAGTGTCTTTGTCTTAAACTCTCCATGTGTACCACTACTGGCAGAACAAATACCATAATAAACTACTGTGTGTAATAAAATGTTTTGTCTAATGAATAAATAATTTCCCTCATCAACATTTGTCTTTGCACAAAAACTCTCATCAATAGCCTGAAAATTGATTTGTCCTGTCTTGATTTTAACACACTGATACACTCTGATGTTAAATACAGATTTTAAATGAATTTATTTCCATGTATTTTCAACATAAGCATGTGTAATAATTGAAGCTGTTAAAAAGCAAATACCATTGCAAGCCAAATATGTCAAACACAAATTAAATTCCAACCTGCTATATAATATGTTTATGGTAGTTAATGCCTTTGAAACAGGCCATTTCTTTTTATTTAGATGCCTAATATTCAGTTTTCAGGTGTGAAAATTTAAAGTCTCCCATTTAAAAAATGTGTATATATTTAGAAAGGGATAAATGTTTCAAAGCATTTAATAAGGCCAGGTAAAGACCCATCAAACCCCCAGATTTCCAAATCTAAACTTGATTTGCAGGGAAAGATTTCTACATTAATGTGTGCATTTCTGCTCATAAACTCTTCTTGAGTTGTCTGAATATATATCTTCACCTCACAATGCAGAAAAAGAGATCAAAAAGCAGAGAAGGAATGTGTGTCCTAGCTTTTCTTAGTTTTAAAATGGAACATGTTAGAGCACCAAATCACTTGGATATAAGCTTCGTCAGCCAGACACAAAAGCTATTTATATCTGCTCAAAATTTTCCCCCAAGAGGCACGTCTACCTCACATGGTGGAGTGTTGTGCAAGGACCTTTGTTCTGTCTTTGAGCAAGCTGGTGCATCTGCCTAGCAGGAAAGAGCTTGGAGCTTGCCAGCGAGTGCTATGTCATCAGTACTTTACCTAGTGCAGACACACCTTGTGTTTGCTATGTTATTCTCCTTTGGTTCTTGCCTCTCTATGCAAACACCTCTACCCACCTCCACTGATTTTCAGAACAAAAGATATCAAACTGACAGTAGAAGTGAAACAAACCTGAAATTCACCTACCCTCTGGAAAATTTCAGTTCAGATCCAGTATTTGCGTCTGACTCAGCTTACTCTCTCTGTGACCAAAGCAGAACCTTGGACTGGACACATGCAGATGCTATAAACATTTGGTTCTGAATCTAGATATTAATAATTTTTATGACTGGTGACACCATTCATTGATCTCATAGGCCTAGTAGAATTTGAAGTTGTGAGGAGTATTGAATTGGCTAAATCAGATTAAGTGGCTGACTCAGATATTAAATACCTTTCACACTGAGGTAAAGCTGATCCTCAGTCATCAATTTTTTCATCAGAAACACTCAGGGAGCAGCTGAGTTGGAGGTTTTCCAGTTGCCCACACAGAAGAATCCAGTGCCATCTGGGATGCCTGCAGTTACTCTTCCAGAAGATCTCTACTCTCTCACAGGTCTTGTATCATATCTGTCCCTTCTGTGCAGATGTCTCAGATACCCTTGGAAATCTCAAATGACACTAGATGCCTGTGTGTTGTCATCACAGGCAACTGAATCATGGCCTAAGTGTCTACAATAAGCATCTATCACACCTGTAGACATCCTTAAGGATAAAATATAATTCAAGATAAAGCCACCTAAATTTAAGTGTCCACATACAGGCACCTCAAATTATAGTAAGTGGCTATAAGCAGACAACTCAGCCAAGCCTTCATTGCTTTTGTGTCTGTTATCTCCATGTGAAGGCTGCTCTAGCCTCTCAATATCCTGAATGCCACAATTCATGATCACAATTTTTTGCCTAAATTTTTAACAAATACGAGTTTAATAAATTATCTAAAATGTTAATCAGGTTTTTCTTCCTCTTGTGAAATAATACTTTTAGTCCCACTTGCTCCTTTGTTGAGATGAAATACAACTTTAGTATTCAGGCAAGATTTTCTCTTTCAGGAGTGTGTGAATATATGTGTAGGTGTCTTGGAAGAAGAGGGCAGTCAAAAAAGTACTGAAACACACCTTTGTTGAGATGAAATGCCAATTATGTCATTCCATTCCATACCAATCTTAAAAGCAATGATTAAAAAAGAATCCCATGGTAAAATAAACAGACCACAAGCCTGTACCTAGCCCTGTTCAAATAAGTAAAAGGATAACTGATGGTTCAGATACTGGAAATTTTCTCAGGAGCTAATATTAGTTGTTTGTGGTTTTCTGGTTGGTTGGTTTGGTTGATTGGTTTTTTTTCTTTTCGTATTTGCTACCATTGAGAACTTAATTTTTGTTAGCTAAACACATAGAAACCCAGTAAATATAGTTATGCAATTAAAAGCATGCACAAAACAGATGTGATCTGTATTTTGATAGTATGTACTTGTGATGTCATTAAATAGAAAGAAATAAAGAAACCTCCATTTTTTAAAAAGCTTAAACTATGTCCTCCTTAAAATTAAGCAGTGGAGATATGTAAAAGAGATATTGCTCAGTTGTGGGCTATATGCATTCTTTAACTAGGTGGTTTTGCTGCCTTCTTTTTTTAATTTTCCTATGTAGAAATGACTCCTTGCTGAAGGTAAGGAGAGAGGCTGAAGAACTCACATGAGGTTCTTACAGAGCAGATGATGAGATTTCACACAACAACAAGGTTGCGCCCACAGTAAAAAGGGAAGTCAGCCTGTGATTGCATCTGCCAGCGGTTACTGCAGTGATCCCTGGTTCCAGGTTTTGACCTCCTTTGCACTCTCCAGGGTAAATGTGGATCAGCCCAAGGTGAGTGAACTGACTTTAAGTTTGCACTAAGGTCAGAACATGTCCCCGTTTTTAAACACTTCTGTCTCAAAAAAGCTTTGAGCTCTTCATTTTCGTTATTATTCTTCATACATTTCCTTATACATCTCTTCTAATATTTTCAATTTCATCTGTTATGGTTTAAGGGTTACCAGCCTGAAAAGGAAGGACAGGTGGTGTCTGTAGGACCCTGGAGGGTCAGAGATCAGTACTGTTCCCTCCCCTTTCCGGCCACAGTCTATAAAAAAACGAGGTTTTCGCGGACTTTTCCTGTCTTTCCTGGGCAGTTCCTGTCGCATCTCGGGACGGCTGGGCCTAGCTCCACGTGCTTGGCAGCATCCACCACCACCCGCTTCCTGGCACCACTGTGGTCCCTGGTGACGAGTCACAGCAGTCGCAGCGGCCACGAGGCACTGTTTGGACATTTCCACTCGGGACTACTGGGATCGGGTTTTGTATATAAATATCCTTTGTCCCTTATTAATTCCCTTTTCCTTTTCCCTGTTGTTTTCATTAAACTTGTTACAGTTTTAACTTCCAACCTTGTGCGGAGCAATTATTATTATTATTATAATTCTCTCTCTATTCCCTTTTCTTAATCCTCCCCCTGGGAGGGGTAGGGGCAATAGAGAGAAAATCCTGCGCTCTCTCTCTCTCTGACCCTTAAACGGAGACAGGATAATTGGCGCCCGAACAGGGACCCAATTGAAAATTAATTTGTATTACTATTTTTTTCCCCAACGAGACAAGTTGGAAGTTAACACTACAATGTCTCTCATAAGTGTGCTTCTGCGATTTGTGTTACGTGATGCTTTTGTGACCTCTCTTAATTTTGTTCTGATGGCTGTCATGCTGACTTGCCCTG
>NW_010179337.1:0-1118 GCF_000695765.1 Mesitornis unicolor
TCTGTGCTCCTGCAGGCAGTCCTGGACTGCTCCCCTTGACCAGTGGTAGCCAACACGGTGCTATTGCTGCTGACAGACCCAGGGAAGCTGCTGTCACGATACCGCCTTCTGGGACGAAAGATTTCCTCTCCATCTGGAGCCTGCACACCTGAGGACCATGCTGCTGATGCTTATTGCCACCTTGACATTTCCAGGAGCATACCCCGCTTTCAGTGACATTTGCACGTCCTTCTGAGGTAGCTTTGTAGCTGAGAGACACCCAGGTGGATTGCATTGATGCTTCAGCAAACCTCTGTCAAAACAAGACAAATGCATGAGGATGTAGCTGGTCTCACGCCTAAAAAAAGCGAGTCCCAAGGCCAGGATTGCCTTTGAGGGCTTGGGAGTAAAGACTGCTTTCCTGAACAGACTCTTCTTCCTGCCTCACGCACACATTTGCTGCCTTGCTTTGCTCACACCCTTCACTTGCTCTGTCCTTTCACACATTTGTTCTGTTTTCACTAATAGTGATTAAAGTTGTCTTCCTTCACTCACCTTCCTTATTTCTCATGGACTAAAGGTTTTTCTTTCCCGTGCTTCCAGGTCTCCTCTAACATCGTTCACTGAGCAGCTCTGTGGGTAGATCTGGGGGCAGTCTCAAAATCTGTCTGTCCTGAAAACCCTGAGTACCAACCTCTTTTGGGGGGAATCATTTCATGTTGACAGATTAAATTTGCAAATCTTTTATTCTCATCATAGACAGGATGTCATTATTACCTTTCACTCCAATTTCTGCCTTCTCTGCTGCACTGTGATTTTTTTCCACAGCTAATTAGATGTTGGAATGGAAAAGCCTTCACAACCTTTAGGAGGAAATTATTTAGTAACTCGTGCCTGTTTCTGGCCAGTAAGACATGGAAGAAAGTTTTGCAGAGAAGATGTGGCAGAGTTACCGTACCATCAGAGCATCTTTCATTGCAAGAGACGGGACTTAAGATGCACTGTAGCATCATTTCAGGTTAGACTATTTTGTTTTCCTGAGGAGAAAAAAATGCATTCCTATAGCCTAATTCTAGCCAGATGGGATTTCCAAAGCTGTGTGGAAGTGCCTAGTGCTCCAAGTGCCTTCTTCCATCAGA
>NW_010179338.1:0-29874 GCF_000695765.1 Mesitornis unicolor
GGTCACAGATTTTGTACTGGGACATTTCCTCCGCTGATCCCCTCTGTGTTTCTACAAAACAAGCTTTCTGATTTCACTTCATTCTCAAACTATTGTACTTTCTCCTCCCAATGCCCTGCTTCCTTAGTGTTTGGCACATTTCTCACTGAGATAACCTGAGGGTCTGCACACATCTAGCACAAGTTACATTTTTCAGTAAGAGTTTCCTCCTCCTGTTATTTTTTACTATATGAGTTATTAACTATTAGTAAATTTAAGTCCACCTGATATAATGTTGTTCAATAGTTGTCCAAACTCTTTTCATTGAAGCTCTCTCTGAAGTATCTGGCAGTGACCACTTGTCTCAGATGTTACACTGATTCACACAATTTTTGTACCAAATCAGCGTGGCCATCTCCAGCCAGAGCTGTTCCCAGAGGCCGATGGTATTTGTACACACTTGCAGAAGAAAAAACATCCTTGGCACTGATATGTTTAAGTTTGCTGAATTTGTTGGAATTAAATCTCTTCCCTTTCCTGATACTGTCCATTAATCTACTACCTGGTGTATTTCCGTGACAAAAGGCTGTTTAGATTTCATTCTTTGTTTCCATCTCACTGTTAAGAGGTAGGGAACACTGTCAAACAACACTGCATAAAGTAAAATTGCTTGGTGTGAGAGAATGACAGTAAACATTCACAGCATGTGTGTGACACATCGCATTACCAGCCAAAGGATTTCTCTTAGATTTATAATTTAATGGCGTTTAAGACACTGAATCCTTTAATATTTACATTATCTTATTTGCTTGATAATTTTACATATAATTCTGCACAATACAAAAACTATAGAATGTGTTTCTTAGTGTGAAATGCATTTGAGAATCATCCTTATTTCCTGAATTACACTTTACTTTCAAGAGGCCAGGATTTTCAGAGTTCCTGTTTGGTTTCTATTCTACTTTTCCGGCTCTTCTGTAATACAGCAGCAGAAATCCTTACCCATTTCCCATGTACTGTGTGTTACAGTTGTTTGGTGGCCCTAAATTGTAGCTGTTGCAGACAACTGGTCAGATGGAGTATGCATTTCTGTGAGGGTGTTACCAGATCTACCTGGGCTACCAGGAGACCAGCTTCCTCCCTGAAAAGAAGGAAGACAGAAGCAGCATTTCCCATCTTCACCACACACCACCAGAGCGGTGCTGGTTGCAGCTACCTGTGTGCACATCCTCAGCGGAGTGGCCAGGAGCTGCCCATGGGCAGCAACCGCTGCTCTAAGGCAGGCTGCTCAACAGCTGTGAAAATCCTGGGGACATTGAGAGAGGCAATTTTCTGGCATTGCCTCAGCATGACGAAAGTAGCTGAACTTCGTTTTGTCCCCTTGACTTTTTTCAAATTAACATTTGGCCTCAAGGCTGAAAGTATTGGACACCCCACCTGGATTGAGGTACTCTTAGAACTGAGCTCTTCTTAGAAGAGCTCCCCCTTAGCAAGGCCAAATCTTACTGCTTCACTTCAGAGGGGTGTTTGCATTACAGCAGACCTCCCTGAATTGAGACTTACTTCTTCAATGACATTATTTCCTAAAATGCTTGTATTTTTCTGAACTATAACCATTTCAGACTCTCTGTCTGTTCTCAGACTTAATCCTCTATTTCCAGGCTGTATTAACAGTAGAACAAAAGAAAAGAATGAAAAGGCTCAGAGGAAATTCTGGAAATCCTAACTGGCATTGTAGAACAAGTGTCCAGTTAGACATCAAATTCAATTCGTGTCCAGTTTTGTTCCTACCAATACAACTGTATTTTTGTGTAATGAAACTCACAAAAGGATAGCAGAGTGTCAGAGTCAGTAGACAAAGATCTGCCTAAATTTCTACATGTTTGCCAGAACTTGGAGCACAGGATACAGATAGCTATTTATTTTTAAGTTAAATAATACTCTAGGCAACTCAGCATGCTTCAGGGAATGCAGACTTTGTGCCTTTGCCATTCAGATTTGTGAAGGAAATAGCCCTCACTTAGTTTAGACTTCACTAGAAAATTTTTAGTGAAAGTT
Organism: Mesitornis unicolor; assembly: GCF_000695765.1. Taxonomy (NCBI): domain Eukaryota; kingdom Metazoa; phylum Chordata; class Aves; order Mesitornithiformes; family Mesitornithidae; genus Mesitornis; species Mesitornis unicolor. The sequence goes on from NW_010179338.1 coordinate 2,038, forward strand.
TATCTGCTTCCACGCCAGCTGCTTGTGAGCTGACTAGAACCTGGTACACCAGCTGGGCAGCACGTCACTCTGAGACAAAATGAACCCTTGGTTTTTACAAGACCATCAACATTAAGGTAGCACAGATGCACTCCAGCATCCATAGAGTCCCACAGTAGCGACACAGAGCTACCTTGTAGGTTAGCTGTTCTGTGTTATACTGAGTGCTGTGGATGCCAGGAAATGGAAATCCATGATCCTGCAAGTCCGTTCTTTCCATCCACTACTACTTGGAAAATCCAGCTGTATTAGGGTTTGTCACTAACACAAGCTTGCGCCACAACGCCACACCCGCTGCAACAGGGAGATGCTGATTCTTCTGCCTGTGCTGGGGGCACAGGGAGCTGTACAGGTCCCACTCTGAGACATTTCTGAGGGACGTGCAGAGGGTAAGCAGCCCAGGGGGTATAAGGAGGCTGAAAGCAGCACAGGGCTGGTCCTACCCACAGGCAGCCTGTGCCAACTGATCTAAAGCTGGCTACCATCGTTTTCAGTACTCACACCTTACCCAGTGAGCTCAGCACATCAGGCCTGTAAAATACTTACTTTAACACACCTTGTAGTAACACAGCTTTACACACTGGTGAGATGAGGGCTATGAGCACTGTTCCTAGGGAGGGTGCATCTCACTCCAGGCTCATTTCAGGGGATCCGCAGTGCGATCTCTGCATGCCAGGCGGCTGCACCCGGTGAGAGCTGGTAGGCGTCAAAACCCCACTGAGTTACTGTGTTCCCTGGGGTGTTTTGCAGGAACAGTACTTTTGCAAGCACAATACAAATTACCCTATAAATGACTGGTTTATGATATTGCCTCAAAGAGCTATAAGATAACTTATCTTTGTCAAGGAGTAAACAAGGACTGCAGGATGACATTGAAAAATTATCAGTATTCAAGTGGTTTCGCCTACGTCCACACTGCAAAGCAAAAAAGTCCTGAGAGCTGAGTGTTCTTCCTATTATTGTTAGGGATAATTTCTGTGCTTGAAGAAGGTTTTATTGTTTGATAGTTCTGGCTTTGCTGATTACATTTCATTGATTTTTTTTTTTCACAACTACAAGTGGAAAAAAAGTTCTCTAATAAAGGCAAGGTCCAGTATTTTGTGAAGGATTTTCTACCTCTGAAAGTTGCCAAAAAATAGGAAAAAAAGAGAAAATACATACCATTTAGATGAAAAAAGTTATTTTTAAATAAAGAATATGTAATACCAGTAGGACAGTCTTTTTTGTTTCTAAACTAATCTTAGAAGTAAAATTCATTCTAGATGCTCAGCGCGAGTCCAGCCCGTGCAGCAGCTCTGCTTGCTTTCTTGTCAAGCACTGCAGCTCTTACCAGCAGAGATCAGCTCTGGGGACAGGAGAAGTCAGCACGGCTGCTAATTGCTTATGAGCAAACATCTGTCATGCCCAGGGCTGAGGCACACCACTGACTCATCTACCAAAGGATTGATAGTCACCCCAAAATGTCACCAGGTTTTGAGAGTCATTTGAAAGTCGCTCTCAAATGTGCTCACATTTTAAACCTAATAGGCTCCTGGGGTCTCCTCTGTGCCCTGACATCAATAGCACGAGGTACATCCTACTGTCATGGAAACCATTTCTAGGTCACCTTTACGCAGCAGTGCCAAGAAAACATCACCAACTCCACCATTAAAGCACACTCCTTTTCAATGAAGATTGCAGTAACCAACTTAATGTTTACTGTCATTACACATAATATACTACAAATAAAAAGAGAAACCCTCTCCAGCATAAAGATGGGAATGTACATACCATGCAGGAGGTCTTGGCTCAGACTCTGCTCAGTGAGGAAAGCAAAATGATTGCCTGATCCTATGCATCCATTTTATAACTGAAGCTGTGTAACAGCTTGAGTTAAAGCAATTCTGTTGAGAACATTATTAACACTGGAGAGACTCTACCAAGAGAGGAAGCACAGCTGGAGCTGCTTTTACATATCTGGCTTGAGCTATACATAAATAAAACTGACAGAAACAATAATTTGAGTCACAAAATCAGATTTAAGGAGCCATTGAACTGAACAACAATATATTGAGTAGAGACAGAAAAGAGAAGGGAAGCATTTCAAATCCTGAATGAGAGAAATATTAAGAAGTAAGAAATAATTACATAGCAGATTCTTTTCTGTTCAGGGAACACCAAGAGTTACTGATGCAGGAGACAAACTGAATTTTTGCAGCACCTGTTAGTGAACACTCCAACCTCATTATTCTATTGTGATAATGTTCACATCTCTGAAGGAAGCCTCTTCTGCAAGACAGAATTTGAGAAGTGAATCTAGGAAGACAGGTAAACAAAGTTTTCATACTACATTGATAAATCTGGAAATTTTTCTTCTATGGTGGTGATTTTAAGAACAATGAGTAGCTCTCAGGGACTTAAGTTTGAACTTCCACTGCAGGACTTCTAGCTTATTTGCAGGGCACAGTCCTCCATTCCAACAGCCACAAATCCTCAAGAAAGACATTCATATTTATAGCTATCATTTGTTTTCTTTTATGTAACTGTTGGGTTTGTTGTTGGGGTTTTTTTCCCCCCTAATGGAGAAGCAGAATAGTATATCTAGCAACTACCATTTTGTAAAAAGGAATTTCTTGCAAGTCATGGTGGACTGACCTCAACTCACACTATTACATTATCTATTATTATTATGGCATTATTATATCCTATTATATAAAATACTATTATTGCATTGACTGTGCAAGTCATTCCCAAACTCTTGAGAGTTAAAGCGTGGCAGAGATCACAAACAATTAAAAAGAACAGGAAGAGAGGAAACAAATAGGACTGAGACTCTAAAATAAAACATATTTGACAATGCTGAGACTACGGAAAATGAGATTATGCTGACAAGAATTGTACAGGAAAAGCTCTCTAGAATATGTAGAAGGAGAGAGTGAAATTTCCTTGGTTTTATTTTATCACCTGTATGGACAAGGATGTCAAAAATGTGGAACTGAGACCATCTCGACAAGGTGGAACTGAGAAAAGCTGCAGGACAAAGTTTTAGACAACTTAAAAGTCCAGCCTACTTCAATACTGCATACAAACACAGCACTTTATTATTATTGTTATTATTTTAAAAGTCTAGAATATGAAGGATTTCATAGTAGAATAGGGTAAAAACGTGCTTGCTCCTTTTCTGAGGAATGTTTCTGAAGGTACTTTACTACAACTTGGATTAGTTTTGGAAATAGGCTGTGAAAATTTCTTAAGGAGGATATACATCAGTATAAACAAATACAAATTTAAATATAGATTACTGACTGATAAGTGATATGAAGAATACCTACAGAGCATGCTTGGTTGTACTAGAAAACCATCCATATTCTTTTACTCATGCAAGAAAACAGCAGCTTCAATCACTCTACTATGTGTATATTTTTTAAGGAAAAGGGGAACTTAGAAGTAAAAAGTAGTAAGACCTTTTAAAGCCATTTCAAATCTTACAAGACATTTGACATTGACTTATAAGCAGGAAAAAACTGAACAAAAATCAGGATATAGGCCCATTTACTACTGCTACTAAAAATGGAAGGAACTAACTCCAACAATTTGGATGAAATCTTTGGAAATTCCTTGTTACAGACTCTGAGTTCACTTCATTCCTGCACAGATGAATAAACTCTGTAAATAATTTCAAAGCTGCATCTGCTGTTGAATGATAACATTATGGAGACCTGGTCATAACTTCTGCTGAAAATAAACAGTTGGAGATCTTTGAAGGATAGTGGAATCGTGGTTTAGCCTTTGACTGGCTCATAAATTGTCACACAAGCAAATAGCAAATGTAAGTCAAATCTTCCTTTCTTTCTTCCCTATCACTCCTTGTCCAGCATAAAAATTTCACCACATGAAAATCTGCATACAAATTATAGCAGGTATGGATACAGGAATGCTGACAAGTCACTTAATGGCCCCACTACAACTATGTCATAGTGCAAGAGTGCTAAATAGACACCCAAAAAGGTCTTTGGAAGGATTTTATACAACTATGAGAAGAAAAACAAACCATAATAGACAAGCCATTCAGATTCAAGTTTCATATTTCATTGTAACAAATGGGTAAGAATGACTCAGAAAACATCCTTAGCAATTGGAATGCTGTGTTTCACACACCACCACCATATTAAACACAAGGTAACTTTACTGTTCGAATGATTTGAGCATTGCATGTTCATATTTCCTGTTTAACCATCAGTACCAATGTAATGATGAATTCCTGTTCAGCTACATCTAGGGCACTTAGTCATTCACTTGACTCTATCCTTTCTCTGTTCCAGGTCCTCCAGGATTCAGTATTTTCTTTGACCTTAGCTTTTGCATTGGAAGAATAAATGGTTCTCTGCCAGGCAGAAGGCAGATAAGTTATATTTCCCAATAAACAGCTTCCACTTTGCCTGATCAAGGGCACCTACCTGTGTCAGTGCTTTACATTCCCTGCTTGGTTCTAGTAATTCCCATTTATCTTTTTGCTCTAAAGTGTATACAGTATTCATTATGAGCTAACCCATAAATCCCACCATCTTCACAATAAGTTACATGGGAAATTGGCTCCTCACGAGTGGAATCTCCACGTCTAATTGTGTTTTACAAGTCTGTATTCACTTATTTCTCTGAATGAAGTAAACATTGGATATGCAAGAACAAGAAAACATTTCATTTCATACCAGGTATGAAAACAGTATTTGATAAGCATAGCAGCAAAGATACTTACATTTGAAAAGTCAATGCAAGACAAAGACAGCAAGCACATACCTTTTCTTGGTAAACTGCTGGCATTAATACATATATTCAAAATTAGTAAGCTCTGTCATCAGGTCAGTCACATTATGCCAAGTGTCTTGGAGTTACAAGAACGCCAGTGAGAGGTACCAAGCAAACTGATGCTGTTCATAGCCTAAAGAGGCTTGTTGAAATGAAGAACTATTCTTTAGGCTGCTCACCCAGAGTGTGTTTTCACTGTGCATAGATCAAAACTTCTGATTTGGTCTACTCTAAGCACTGAAACTGAAAAGTCCTGTGCCCCATTATGGGTGTGCACAGTGCTAGTAAAAACCCTTAAAGGGCCACAGTAATCCTCCATGACTTCTTTTGGCTGAGGTGCTGGAGAGCTTGTTTATCCCTCTAAATATCACAGGGGAAAAATGGGAAAGAACTGTAGGATCACCAATTCCCACCTGATCTAACTGGCATGCCTGGTGCACAGGGCTTAGTCTCGACTACCTCAAAACAGCAGTGAGATTGTGACTGCGTGTGCATGCATGTGGGGCAGGGGCTTTGAGGGCACCCAATTCAGGGGGCAGCAGGAAGTCAGGATGCACTAAGAGATGTCTCAGCTTGAGTGAAAAGCATATAATTTGTTTTCAGTTTTCAAAAAAATTATGGCTTGAATAATTGGGAGGGGAAAATTTGGTTTCTGTTCAGAAAGTTCCAACAAACAAAAGGAGAAAAAAAAAGCAAAGTTACCAGACAACAGAGGAGAAAATAACGTAGCCGCTTCAATAGACCTGACACTATAAACAATCCAGTCCGGCAAGTGAGTGTGCCCTACCTAGAATGTGAAATTAGTCCTGCACATGGTAACGATTGCTAAGCACATCACTAGGGAAATTGAGAGCTCACATTAGCCACAGGGAGTCTTAGAAATGTGGAAAATCAATGCACTGTATGCTGTGGAGAAGAACGATTCCAGCAGAGTGACCTTTAAACAATTTGATAGATCATCAGCAAGCAGAGAAGCACAGAGGGACAAGATGAGCGCAGGAGCGTGGCCGTGCTGCAGCCCCTTGGCCAGCAGCAGCAGTGCTGGAGGTTCCCCACCAGTGCAGCCTGGCAGCGGGTCTGTGGGACAGGAGGAATGAGTAAGGGTTATCTACCCAAGTTGAAGGTAGAATGGGCAGCTGTTTAACAGTAATGCTATGTGATAATTTGAAAGGAGAAATAGAGAGTACTCCACACTACGGAAACTACCTAGCAGATTAAGATAAAAAGAATACCACTGATAAATTTGATCAGGACATTTACATTAACAGCTCTTCCTTACTGACTGTGGAAGTCCTCAGGGTGGCAGAGGGAAGAGATGATGTATCAGTCCCTTCACACAGTTGGAGGAAGGACAAACTTAGCAGGCAGAACAGACGAGGAATTTTCCAGTGAAATACTCTGGCCAGGAAAAGTGCAATTCATTAAACTGAATTTTATTTTGTTGAGATAAATTGCGTCAAGAGCTCTGCAGTATAACCAACAGTCCAGGGATACAGTACTCACACAGGAGGTGGAAGATTGAATATAACTGCGCAGAGACTTAACTTTGGCCTCCCATATAATCACGAATTTTCTAACCATTGCACTACTGACCTGCTGGGTCCTCTCTTAATCTTTCCTGTTGGAGCTGCTCCACTTTGGATAAATAATTGCATGTTATGCAGAGCAAGGAATAAACCCAGCTCTCCCATATTCTAAATGAAAGCCCTGACCATCCGCTTCAACTTTACATACACCTCTTGGGTGAAATAAACTTCAACCAGCTTTTTGAATAAGGTATAAGTTATCTAAATCAGATCAAACAACTAAAACAAATCTGAAATAAGCAATTTACACTCAGTCTTCCCTTCTTGTCCCCAGAACAAGAAAAACTATTCACACAGCCTTTTATATTGGTTTAATTACAGCAGTTTAAAATAAGACTTTAAATAAGAACAATGCAAACTGCTAGCACAGAACAGACCTGATCTGAAACAAGCTGCTCCCGTTCCCAAACCCCACTGGTAGTCACTGGTTTCCTAGTGCCCATTGTAGCAGGCAGGCAGGGTATTGACGGGGAAGGAAGAGCATTACCCTTTCATCCCACAGCATAGGGCTCTTTCAGGGCAGAGCTGGGAAAGCTGAAGGGTAAGAATAGAAAAAGCTGCTTTGCAGAGGCCTGTACTTTATCTGCTTTGTGTATGCACCTCCCTCATTAGCATTACATTTACTTTTAGAAAATCCAGCCATGTTGGTTCAGAAAAAAATGGAGCATATTTGATCCACTGGCAATGATATTTACTGGTGTGCCTCAAATTCTGAAGGATGTTTTTGTTTGTAATCAGCATTTTAATAACATACTGAAAAGAAATAAATCAAAGCGTAAGGAAAAGCTTCATATGTCCAAAACCACACTGTGCTGGAGTGTCCATCACATTTTGCAGACTATACAAAGGGTCTATAAATCTCTAAAAACTATTGTAGACCTCAAGCATACTTTCTACAAAAAGGTGTAATTTTTTTTCTCCCACACATTTTCCAGTTCTCCTGATGATTCTTGTTTCAGATACTTAAAATTCCCATTCCTTTGTTTCAAACATTTTAAATACTTTTACTTGTCACTCAGTGCCAGTCTGGTTTACCTTTCCTCTTCCCTGTGGCTTACATTGTATGTAATAGGTGGGACAGATGGCAGGATGAAAGAGAAAAACTAAGTGGTGAGGAGCAGACATGTATCTCTAGTGTCAGCAAAGGGCTGCAAGGAAGACCTGGAGCAGCCAGAAAGACTTTTAGAGAAAAACACTTTAGAGATGTAAGCTGTTCAACTTTCCTTTTCTCCCCTGTAATGCAAAGCTAACTTGCTCTGATATGTAAGATCTAACTGCTTCTGCATGTGGCTGTTATTTTGGTTTTGCTCTGATTTGTAAGATGTAACTGCTTCTGCATGTGGCTGTTATTTTGGTACAAGATGCCTTTTTCTTGTTCAGCTTTACTGGTTGTTTTTGATGTAAAGTGAAGGAAACAGACACTGCAGTCAGGAGCACAGGAGTACAAACAAGACCTGCGTATTACGTGTCCATGATGGTTTTCTAAAGAAAAAGAAATTCCGTTTACTATCAATACATTTGTGATATACTGAAGACGTTAAATGGAGTTTGAGTGATTCCTTGACTTCTGGCTCGTCTGCAGTCACATATGGCATTTGTCAGGAGCACAGGAGCAGCTGCTTCTGACCAGGTTCAAGTACAAACAAGACCTGCGTATTACGTGTCCATGATGGTTTTCTAAAGAAAAAGAAATTCCGTTTACTATCAATACATTTGTGATATACTGAAGACGTTAAATGGAGTTTGAGTGATTCCTTGACTTCTGGCTCGTGATGAACGTCATGGCTAACTCTCTTTCAAAGCTGTGAAGAATGTGGTGTTAGCTCTGTGTGGGACCTTCTTTTCCACACTGCTGAAGGTTACCACTGAAGCCTTTGCCACAGTCACACCACGCCAGCAGTTTTACACACCCATGTGATTTTCTGCAGTGGTTGTGCAATGCCATTGCTGTTATTTTTATACTGCATGAAGTAGCGCCTGGACTTTTCACTGTAATTTAAGCATTTTGCCCTTGGGGTTTTTTCATGTAAATGAAAAATGCTGTTAGCAACTCTGTACTCATGAAAATTCACATCATACCAACACCCCAGTAAGACCTTTAAAACTTTTCAAAGATTAATCTCAAGAACATTTGTTCAGAGTCACAGATATTTTCACCCTCTTCAAGACACTACTTTATGTGCTGACTCTAAATAAAAAAGACAGGTACTGAATTTCAGTTTACAGACTTCCCTCGAAACAGTAAAAGCCTAAAAATAAGGTGGCATCTGCACTATTTATTAGAGTTGTATCCAATATCCTGAGGGCTGAGAAAATCTCAGTCTTCCCTGAACTGAAAATTAGCATCTGTGCTTCTTTCCTCAGATGTTCAATTTATATCCACTAGGAACTTTGCCCTGAGTAAAACTGCTGACTGCTCTGCATGTTCTTTTATTCCACTATTAGTCACAGTCAAAATAAGAAGCTTCTTGAACGAGTATTTTCAAATACAAGGGTTTGATGGCCCTGCTTGACACATCAGGAAATACATATATAATTTTGGAACTCTGGAAATCAATAGATTCGCATTTTTCTCATCCCACAGGAAACATACTATTTTTAAGGAATGGGTGAAAAAAAGGTATGCCTGTTTACTGACGATATATATGGAGGTCTTTGCTACTCAGGTCCAAGTCCTAGCAGTTGGTTTGTAGGTTGTAGCAGTAGGTTTCAGAACCTAACACTTGGAGGCATGCGATTAGATGTAAATCTCAGTTTCCATTAGTAATATCTAGTCTTAGTGACTAGGAGCAGAACTTGGAAAATTTGAACTTTAATGGCTCAAAACACGAAGCCCACTAGAAAAAAGTTTTTAAAAAAATCAACATATCTTGCTTTAAAATGTAAGTATCGTGGCTTTGGGGATGCCATGCAATAATTGAAAAATTGCCAAAAAAATAATTGGCAATAAGGTTTCCTGACATACTAAAACAGTTACTGTGTGGTAACACCGCTTTTGAAAGCATTGTTCATGACTACCCTCCAAACCACAGGAAAACCCTGCAGGCTTGACATCATCTTCTAACTGGGTTCAATGGGTTAGCAGGGTGTGCATTCCTGACAGTGCCTCAGCTTTGCAGTACAAGTTCAGCAGAACCAGATCAGATCTGCCTACAGTGGCTTCTGTGGCTCTCCCTGTGCATTCAGAAGTCTGGGCAAAATCTTCTGCAGTTCACTGTGGCACAAAGAACATAACTGGGCACATCTACAAGTTTTAGCAACACTGACGGTGTGTAAATACAACATTAGTATGGAAGGAGTAATGTGACTGTAGTTGCTTGCACCTGGAAAAATTAATTCATCATGGAAAACATCCAGAGTTGACTGTTTTATCTCAAAAAGCTATGAAGTCATAGCTTTATAAAAGGCAATATAAAAAGCAACCATATTATGAACAGTGGGTTAAACTCTACAATGATTTACCATGGTAAATTCTTCACTTGGGCCTTTCCAGTATAGTCTTTTACATCAGACACTAATTAATTTCTACTTGATCTTTCCAAGAACAACTGTTCAGTGTGACCATTTCAATGTTCTGCCTTCAACATTTCCAACTCTTCAAGGAGAAAATAGGAGGACTTCAGTTAATGTTGCTGAAGCCTGCTTTTGTTTATCGTCAAACTCCTTAAACAAGGACAACACCACAACACCAAAGTGCTGCTTCATCTCATCCATTTGACAATCCTACTACAGCTATTATAGCTTCAGCAGGCAAGACTGCAGAGTTACCAGGCCATTCGCACCAGGTTCATTCACCGACAGTTCTTTGCTGTCACGCTGGCAATGACTGTACCAGAACAGCTCTGAGAGCTGGATCAGGGCAGTGAAACAATCTGCAACCGAGGACACCACATCCAACCGTATATACTAGGAGAGGAGCTGTTATTCTGGACTACCTTTAGTCTGCTCCTAAGTATTGAACCTCCATTAGCACCTGGAACAAATCAAAAGTATTTCCAGAAGGAATATTGCAGTTTAGTTTCATCTATAAGGCATGCATGGAAAATGGATGAGATAATGAGATTTGCTCTGAAAGCTCCATCCTGATCCTAAATAAAACATTCACATAAATGCAGCGTTTTGTTGTAATCGTTTGAACTGATAAATTATAGCTAAAGCTTGATTTAGTGTTTGCTCAACAAAAAAATAACTTGAATGACACCTAGTGGAAAGATAAGCAATAGCTGATGATTGCACAGCAACTTTGTACAGTTTGAGTAGTGAGAACAGCAAGAAGGGACGGGTTTTTATGAGAATGAGTGGGAGGAGAAAGAATTATTTGATAAAATGGGTGGAGTACAATTCCAGGAGAAGAATTTCCTAAGTGACAAGAGTTTATCTGCCAGTGTAATAATCTTTCAAGGAAAGGGGATATTTGATTAAAATAAAACTAAAACCATAATAAATGTACAGTAGGAAACAATACAATAAGCAGAATATGGACAGGATGAAATCCAGAGTCCTTCTATGTATAAATACTAAAAAGGTTTTATCAGGCTTGTTCTCTAGGGTGCTGTAGATAATAGGAACGTTTTGGCCCTGGGGCGACAGTAACTCCTGATGTGAGAAAAATCACAGGTTTTCTTCAATTCATTTCTGCAGGCAATATTCCTTGATGTGTGAAGGAATTTAATGATTGATCTTTTTTTTTTCCTTCTTTTTGCTTATTTGTACAATTCATTAATTACCGGTGACTCACATCCAGTTATAAAGAAATATTTTGGTCAGTCTGTTCTCACCAACCTATTGGAAAACATGAAAGAACAGATTCAATCAAAGTGATGAACTTAAATAAGAAGTACTTTTGCTGTCTGTTGACAATGTGATGTGGCAGGGTTTTTCAGCACTGGAAATGGAAATAGTGCTTGAGAAAGACTTCTAGGTCGAGAACAGGTCACTGACAGCAATAAAACCATCTATAAAAAATAATGCCATATTCTGCTTGAATTTCCTCTTAGCAGGTCATGTGTTTCATCTGCACATTTGGCTGTAACTTGCAGCTTTGATATTCTGAACTGCAAGGACACTAGTAATCCCCCCTATAACTTTTTTTTCCTCCCTATATAAGCAATCAGAAGCAGCACCACGTAACTGCCTCGAAAAGTCAAGGCCTCAAAAGAAAACTAACCTGGAGAAGGGTGCTTGCTGGGAGTAAGGGAGAAAGAGAGGTTTTGTTTGGGAAACAAGAGTGTTCAGAAATGCCCCTTCACTGAGGAGCCAGACAGAGCCTCTCTCATTCACCAGTTCAAATGGATTCACTCTGTGAAAAACGTATTTTCAGACTATAACGAGATTATAGCAGATTATAACTTCTTCTTCTTTCTTTTTTTTCCTTCAAATTGGCTCTTAATAAATCCTCTTAAACGAAGAATTCTCATTTGGCCTACAAAAAGTTACAGCCCTAAAATCATAAATTCAAATGCCTTGTATTTTAAGCTCTGCTTCTGCCAGATATTCCCTGCATACATTCAGTACCACACAGAGCTGAAGAAACTGGCCCACAGTCCTCATCACAAGTAACAGATTGAGAGACCTGGTGTGCCCAGCTCTTCTGCACCCATGTGGCACACAATAACCGACAGGACGCAGGACTGCCTTTGTGAGGAATACCCACAGCACAGAAATTGAGTATGGATTCCAGAGAACTCCAAGTATTTTGCATCCTTTCCAGTGCAAAAAGAGGCAGCATTTGATTTCACTGCAGAACAGGAAAATGTTTATTCTGTATGACAGCATTCCCTAAGACACATGGCTTAGATCACGCGATACAGGAAACAGGCATGAGAGAAGACACACATTTATGAAGTCTATGGTCTAGAGATAGACTTTCCAAAAAAATGAAATAATCCCTAAGATAGGATGATCTTCCCATTATCAGCAGTCCACTCACAGGTCCAGCTGTTGAACATCTGACAGGTAGATGGACTGTTCATTTCAACAAGGGAGGAATCACGTTCCTCATCTTACAGAAAAGATCAAATTTCTAATGAGGTTTGAAGTATTTTTGTCTTCTCCCTCCAGCACTGTATAAGTTAGTTTCTAAAATATTGAAAACTAGGGATACACATTAAGTAATTTTCTTAAGGAAGCTCCTAACAAACTTCAGGCTACTGGTAACTGATTAGACTTCATGAAGAAAAGTACTTTAAATAAGAGTAACAACTAAACAATAAGAATTGCTATCAGAATTATATTTAATGTCATAAACTTCCCTTCCCCCCAACAACATGCTGTAAAGAAACAACAGCTCAGAAGCAGACTCTACTGCACATCCACAGTGTCTGAAACTCACCTGGCTTTCACTTCCAAGCACAGAACACAGCTGAAAGCCTGTCCCCAGAACAACACACTAAACCAGAACTGGCCTGAATGAAACACCAGATCCACAACACGCTGGGTTTCCAAAAGTCAGCTGCTATGCTAATTCTGGAGTGTTCATGTTTGGTAGCTAAAGCAAAGGAAAACTTATTTCAATTCTATTTCAAAATTTCACATACAAAAAAAAAAGTGGTAACAAAATCCTATTTTTGTTTTTCTGTTACACAATCATGGCATTCTTCACTTAGATGAACAGATAAATGCATATTATAAGCTTGTATCATCCTGAATTACTGGCTTTCCAGCCAAGTAAGACACAGACTGTGTTGTGTTCTATTGTAAGATGTCACATTGCTATTATTCAGCAGTTTATATTCTTCAGCAAGTGGAATGTGAAGAAATTTGCAGGATCATAGTCCTCTCGTGAGCTCTACACAGCTCTGGTGACTGAGAGGAAAGGCTGTGTGTGCCCAAGGCCCCCCATGTAGGCTGTGCTGATTAAGGGGAGCCATGCTGACCGTGATAGCGAGCCTTTCCCCAGGCACTTTCCCTGACTATTCTGGAACTCATTTCTAAGCTCCAAACCAAACTAGGATGTTACAAATAAATTATATTCCACAAAATATCACAAGAACCAAAGCAGGAATTGATCCACTGATCCATACACATGTACCCTTCCGCACACCCAAGGCTGTGTCAGAGTTGTTCTGGCTCAAGTACACCTGCATTGCTCCACAGCACAGGGTACAGCTCCTTCCCAGCCTCTTCACACACGATATGTTCTCCAAATCCCTCATCACCACAAAAACCTTCCTTCCACTTGTTGGCTTAAGCTTTTTTGAACACAGGTGACCAGAATTACATACAGTATTTTGGGTGACTATTGACCACTATCATAACATAATAGCATTAAAATTTCTGTATCTTTTAATGATCTCATCTGACTAATACAAGTTATTTTGATACCACAGTGTGTTTTTACAAATTTTACTTCATCAGTAGAAAGGCATCAATCACACCTGGCTTTGACTGAAAAAAGAGAACTCTGTTTCACGGGCTAACTTTAGCTCACCCGTATCTTGCTTGGGCCTGCACGTGTCAGTAGCTGAAGCTCAACCTAACTTTTATACCTGTAGATAATTACAGCTGAGAAAAAAAACCAAAACAACAGGTTTAAGGGGGGAAATGCAATAAAAATAAAAATAAAAAGCAATTTAAAAAATTCAAAAGCATTTCCTCTTGTCTGCAGAAAATACAGAAATGCTCCAAGCACTATATGCCATGACACGTCAACCACATCTAGCATCTTCCAAGGGGAATGGTTTCCTATTATGCACAGGAAAACACCCATCTTCTTTAAACCATTTCCTTACTGACTCAGAAGTCAGCCTCAGTTGCTGTATGTAGACCAGCACTTTACCAAGCAGAGAGAGAGGAATCAAGAGGGAATAAATAAGGGTAAGTGCCAGTCAGGCACCTCATCAACTCTTCCTTTCTGCATTTTTGCCACAGTTCTTCTTTCTACTGTTCATTTCTTGCTGTTCAAATATTGCATCAGAAGAGATTGACTTTTCTGTAGAAATACAGAAAGCTAAAGATTTTATTCCAAAAATCTAAACCTCAAGAGTAATCCTGAGAAAGAAATAGCTGTGTTGTACTGCATTTAGAAACACCCAAATGAATCGTACTCATCAGAGATCGTCTTTTCTATAGACTTTTTTCAGTCAGATGACATAGTCTGTCCTTTTAAGATGCCACTTGGGAAAAAACAGCTCTAGGAGATTTCATGAAAAGTAATTGATGAGTATCTAGATTGAGACCAAAGATATTCAGACTAACTACTTGCTAACAAAGACATAGGAGATTGTTAGGATTAATATTTCAGCTTCTCTGCGATGAAGTTTATAATTCTACATAGCATTAATCCAATTTAAAATATAGGAATGTAATATTTAGATCAGGAATCCAAACCTGCCTAACTTTATTTTGAAAAGCTAACTACATAATCCTAATAAGTAAATTGAAGCAAATGAATTTAAAAGAAAATAACTCATTTTTTCCTACAATTTTAGTCTTCATTAAACAAAACTTCCTAGAGAAAAAAACCAGTCTCAGCTTATTTTAAGTTTTTAAGAGGAAAGCTCTTTTTCTTTTAAGTTCTAAAATATCTCTACACTTAAAAATATTATTTTGAAGAAATGTTCTTCCAAATGCCATTCTACATTGGTGGAAGTTAAGCTCATTACTTTAGCACGTAAAAACCTCATTTACTCTGTACTTGTTGTTAACCTGGCTGCTATTCCTCAGGCTTTGTTGAGTCCAACTTTAAAATTTTACTCAATGTGCTTCCAATGCTTGGCTGCAAACAAAGTTATACGACTGTTTTCAACTTCTTCAGGTTAAAAAGCAATTTTCTTTAAGTGTATAGTGTATAAAAACCCAACACTTTTTGCAGTATCTGGCATTCTTTAAACAGAATCCAAGGCAATATACAGTCAGATATTTTTGCTTCAATACTTGTTGCAAATGAATTTGGGAAAAAAAAAAAAGAAGAAAACAGATTTTAATTATGGAATGTATTAAAATGATAAAGAAAGATGGTTTCAAACTGGAAATTCCCCAGCCTGTGCAAGGGAGTTGGTATTTCAAAGTCCAATCCGGTCCCAAGGCTAGCTATGTATTTTTAAATGCTGAGAAGCAGTAGGACATACAGGCAGGGAATAGCTTTAGAGGCTTTAAGCTGCCAAATAGAAGGGACTGAGATGGAAGCCTAGTGGGAGCCACTCTCCAGAAGTGGGAATGCCATAGCAAAAGGGATAATTATCTGCTAGCCCAAAGCACAGTTATCTAATCCTTAAAAGACAAGCAGGGCCAGATACACAAAATTTCCGATTCTCTATTAATCCAAATCTTAAACTGCATGTTCTCAGAGATGCATAAAGGTACAATGCAGCAAAAAATAACTTCTTGCTACATAAAAATATGTATTTCCCAGTTAGAATCATCATACTCTCAGTAAGAAGATTTTCAGACATTTACAATTATTCAATTTTGAAAACTTGACTGGAACACACAATTTTTACACTAGACCTATGAAGATACAGAACTAGAATCAGAATCTTTGCCTAAAACTAACCTAGTTTTTACCATTGTCTCCAGTTGACGTTCGGCTCCAGAACTTCGAACAATAATATATTTTGTACAATTATGAAGGGAAAGCAATGAACTCGGGACAAAATGGAAGCACTGTGCTCGATCCCAGTCGCATTTATGCTACTTAATGTCAGGAAGAATGGCTCTGGGGGAAACAGAGAGAGCTAAAGATTTTCTTCCAAAACCCTAGGCCTCAAGAGTGATCATGAGAAAGAAATAGCTGTGTTGTAGTTCTGCATTTAGAAGCATGTTAATGAACCATACTTATCAATTATTATTCTTATTCTCTGGGCAGTTGAAGCATGAACAAGACCGAATTCATCACTGTTGCGGGATTGGCCATAACATTGCTGTTCCACATGACTCAAACTGAAGTCTGTCCTCCCTCCTGCAAATGTAAGTCCCTGGGAGAGATGAGGGGCTTGCTTGTAGACTGCAGCTCAAGGAAGCTGACGGAAGTGCCTGCCTTGCCCGTTAACACCAAGAGGCTTTATCTGCACAACAACAGCCTGGCCTCGGTTCCTCCTGGTGCCCTGGACAGCTTGCGCAGCCTGGAGGAAGTGAAAATATTTGACAACCCTTGGAACTGTGACTGTCATATTCTGTATCTAAAACTCTGGTTAGAAGACATCTCTGCACCCTCCATTGCAAACATTAGATGCGCGACCCCGGCTCCCGTGAGGATGAAGCCCTTGATGCAGCTGACTGGGAACGAGCTGAGGATTTGTAAGAGGTTTCTCCCAATCAAGTGTCTTGAGTTCTTTTGGCGAGACCTAGTTTTAATTGCTGGAGCAATAATTACACTTATTTTAGCAGCATGGGCTCTGAAATTCTTGAAAAAGCTGGTCTGCCAAATAAACCTAAGCCAATATGCCTACAGGCGCTACCTGCTGGGGAGGCGTACCTCCAAAAACCACAAGATACAATGAGCTGTTCACGACCGCTAGCTTGAACAAAAACATCGAGCTATTCTACCACAAAAACGCACATGCGCTGGCAACACTCGTTTTAATGGTGAACGTGCTACAAGCAGATCCCAGGGTTCAAAGTCTGGTTCCTCAGATAGGCAAGTTTGATTTAATTTCCTTTCAAAAATAAGGTTGGTGATGTACTGACAGGCAAGCTTCATTCTGCTGCTGTCTACTCATTTGAAAGCAGTTTCTAAATTTAAAAAAGATCATTTAACTTAGCATTTTTGCACTGAAAGCTCTTATAGCAAGAAGATTTACATCCCCAAATCCTACACTTATATGGAGAACAACAACGATTGTACTATGTCAGTAATTCTTTTCTTACTCAGAAGCTGTGTGAGTTTGCAACCTGTTACCCCCTCACAGCATGCCAATGGGCTTGGCAGGGCCGTTCTTGTGTGCGACCAAAATCAGCCATCTCTTCCTCAGGTTCAGGAGTTTCCTGCTAGCAAAACCACTGTGATTATATAGGCCAGCCACTGAATGTATCCCTTTTTGTATATGTTTAAAGATGGACTGGTAATGAGATTATAATCAGTAAAAATAATTCTAAATGCTGTTGAATTTCCTAGACAGTGAACAATAAAAAAGCATTCTATGTGAAATTGAAATAATGGATGCGTATTTAATATTCATACTAACCCAAGTCTGATCTCTTTCACAGTTCTATACATTCCTGATTAAAATCTTAAGATATTTCCAGACTCTGACTTCCAGTTTTACTAATGACATTTGATACACCAGTTTTAATGCAACAGCTTTGAAGAGGGCGTACTCTTTTCCCTTCTCTTCTTGTGCCCCCATAGAATCATAGGATGTATTGGGTTGGAAGGGACCTTTAAAGATCATCCAGTCCAACCCCTGCAGTGAGCAGGGACATTGTTACCAGATCAGGTTGCTCAGAGACCCACCAAGCCTGACCTTGAATATCTCCAGGGATGGGGTCTTCACCTCCTCTCTGGACATCCTGTGCCAGTGATCTACCACCCTGCTCCAGCACTTCAATGTCCTTCTTGTGTTGGGGACTCCAAGGCTGGACGCAGTATCCAGGTGAGGTCTCACCAGAGCACAGCAGAGGGGCAGAATCACCTCCCTGGCCCTGCTGGCCACACTTCTTGTGACGCAGCCCAGGATGGGGTTGGCCTTTTGGGCAGCAGATGCACATTGGTGGCTCATGTTCAGCTTTTCATCCTCTAGTACCCCCAGATCCTTTTCCTCAGGGCTGCTTTCCAGCACATCATCTCCCAGCCTGTATCAGTGACAAGGATTGATCTGACCCAGGTGCAGGACCCTGCACTTGGCCTTGTTATTATCCATCTTTTGTTGAACATAGAACTACAGTGTCCAAGTGCAGCACTTTAGGTCTTTTAAAAACCTCCTTTGGTTTTAATGTATTAATAGTTAGTAGCTTATAGTCACTTGAATCTCTCTGACCTATCACTGAGATTGTGGTGGTCCTGAAAGCCCAGTAGAATCTGGGGATAAATTCTCTCTGAAGTGTTCATGGGTTTCATTCGGACTGTTCATACTAAAGGCTAAGTACAGCTTTGTTCTTGGTAATAAAATACATTGCAAAGTTAACAAGCTTGTATCGTATTTACCATTTTGCCAAGCAGCATAAAAGGATTCAGATTTAGTGCCCAAGCCTTAGCCCTGACCCAGAATATTTAAGTATGCAGAAAATGAGTAATACAAAGTACTGTTTTTCCTGAGAAGTTAAAACCCAGCTGTCACATAATGACAGTAATTTTCCACCTTAGTTGCGCAGCTACTGCTTGCACTGACCAGATGTGCAACTGCAGTAAGAGCTGCTAGAATAACTCATTCGATAAAGCGTCAAATAGCAAGACCAAGAATAATCACAGCCTAATGGGGCTAGTAACAAATAGAAACTCCTCCAGGTGAATAGGTAATTCATTTTGTTATTGAACTTGTAGACATATACTGTAAGAACTAAATACTAATTGAGTCTACAAAACATGTAGAATGGCAGTGAGATAAGCTTACTAGTTGGTCTAAGCTACCACACTTGTACTCTTTTAAGATAAACTAGTTAGCCAACATACATGCATACATTCTCATACAAGTGTTATGTGTAAATGCACTGTTTTGGGAATTACTAAAATAGCCCTTGAGGCTTCACAAAACTGCTGTTTTTCTTGGACTCTCAATGTCCACACACTTACATGTTGTGATTTATACCCGAGTGACACAGTTTTGTTACTTCGGCCTGCCAACGGGAGAAATTCACTACACTGAAAAATAAACAATTCCTATCTAATTACTCCTTCGATACTGCTAAGTTTATGGTAATGCTTAGTAATGCTAAGTTCATCTTAGTAATGCTGTTTATCTCAATGCCTTTTCTCTTTAGAGCACTGCACAAAATTTTCAAAAGCACTTGGAGTCTGTTGCTAGCACCCATGTAACTATTTTGCTATTACATTGACTCCAATTAAATTTAGATCACACTCAATAATGTGTGTGTGACAACAAATTGCTTTGGTTGCATAATGGCCACACGGGTGCTATTTATACTGAACTCCTTCCCAGGGGCAGTTTGCTCCCTGACAAACCCTTCCCCAGTGGCACATTCTCAGTTTATCCGAACTATTGCCTGTGGGCAGCAGCACTGATGTCGCTTTAGCAGGCACACAGCTACTGACTGACGTGGCAAGTTCATTTTAGGCAAAAATAAATCTGAGGTACCTGACAGAGGTTCATTCAGATTTCCTTTGGCTTTGCCCATGACTTTTTTTGACCACCACCCAATTCTTTAAAAACTTATAGTTATTATAGTTGAACGGCACTGTTTTACACAAGTACATTCTCTGGGAAAAGTGGATGCAGACCTCTTCCCTCTGAAGAGCACTAAGAAACAGGGCTAAGGAAACCCAGAGAATTCCTCTTAGTTCAGGGGGAAAAAATGATGCAAAGCCCAGTCTTAAATGGCCTTGATTTAAAGGGAGGGAAGTGTCAGCAGGGATGGATTACAGGCTCCCTTTTCCTGGAAAAAGCCAAAAGGTTTTTGTCTTTGATAGTAATAATTTTTTTTTGCTAGGATTTATATATTACCTCTTATGACCACAGAGAAGGACTATGGAACCTGACACATCCACATAAAATCTACATTTACCACCCATTCATATCAGCAGCAGTGCAAAGTAGTGGAAGAACATGGCAATCACCACAACATAAAAGGTTGTATTCAAGACAGCAGAGCACTTAGAAGCAAGGGTATATTTGACTTCCCTGAGTCTGCAAGGCAACTGCAAAACCTGGTAACTTAATTTTCAGGTGCACTTACCAAAAGCTGAATTATTGGAAAGACTAAAACTAAAATAGCAGCAATTACAACCTGAAGGAAAAGGGCAACTGGAGTCCATAAAAGAACACAAATTGTGCACAACAGAACCTCAGAGCCCCTGAAGTGATTCCTTTAACTTTAGGAACAGCTCTGGCGGGCAGACAGCTCTGAAACTGGATCAACATTGTCACCTAGTGGCTGCCAGACACTGCCAGTGAGAAAAACGCCTCGAAGCTGTCACCCTTTCATACCAAGACCTCAGTAATGGGATGTGATGGAGTGATTTTCCAAACAAGCTACCAATTACCGTTAGCTCTTTCTAGAGTCTTCATGCAGGTCTTCTGTCATGAGTGTCAGGTGATGAAAGGCGTAAATGGTTTTCTTTTGACAGAAATCTAAAGTTACTATACTTTTGGACATGGGCAATACAATCTCCATTATATATATATATATACACACATACATACACACAATCTCACTGTGTTTAATCATTTTTAGACCTGCCTTAAATTTTCTGGTACTACAACTCTCAAAGATAGAGCTCAGTCTTTATATTAAAACTTGACATATGTTGTATTTCTTCTGCTCTCTCAAAGAGCTTTAATGTGACTTAGGATTTGACTAACCACTTTGGTACTATTGCTTCATCCTATCAGGGTGTCATAATACATAAAGAACAAAAAAACTGTAAAGGAAGTAATTAAAACAAAGTCTTGTAATCAAAGAAAACAGCACTTAGTGTTTGGATTTTTTCCTACCATTCCTCCCCTATTTCTGAAAATCTTCAACAGGTCATTCTGAGACAAATTGCTTCAAAAAAGAAGAAACCTCAAAGTCAGTCAAAAATTAAAATGTAAAAATCTGTGGCAATCTGTTAGTTATCTTCAATAAAGAAAGAAAAATGTTTTCAGATATATTTCAAATCTAGAAATTATGATCTATTGTTGTATTTTGCATAAAAACACACTTCTTTTTCTTGAGCAGCTTCTTGGAGTAGAGATTCTTGATATTTTTAAGGGCCAAGCACTTGCCACGTGTACGTCCCCCCACTCCCCATTTGAGAAAATCCCCTGCTGTAAAGGTAATATTGAGCCAAAGGATATAATAAGAAGTCTATGTTTATATAAAATAATAAACAAAACCATAATATATTTAGCCGAGGAGCAACATTTTAAGGTTTTCACATAGTTTCTTTAAACCAGAGCTGACTGCTTGCCAGTCTCATTAGATATAACTGAACTGCGTGATGTAGCTATTGTATATTCACGAATACATTTATCTTTCCACACTTGACTCTGTACCACATGAGTCTGAACCTGCAAAAGTAGCAATAAAGGCACAAAGACTGAACTGCCACATCTGCATTCACATCTGCACTGAAAAACTGTTTCAGCTGTGACACTAAGAACGTCCATGTCGAAGGAACGAGTGTGCTGACAGAAGCCGCAAACTTCCTCATTATCTGTTTCTATCATGACAACGAGTGTAATTGAGGAACACATTTATTAACTTCAATTAGTAGGTGTATTTTTGTTCTTTTAATTTCATTGTGGATTTCTTTAGAATATAGCCCAAGTTTGGCTAATAAAGTACTAAGACTTCTGTTTCCCAACGCAGAGATACCACAGATAAACAGTTAAGAGGGAGCACAAGACATCACCCTGCACCAGAGGCCATTGAATACCAGGTGGGGATTTGATTTGTCAAAATTTTGCAAGCAGGCATTGGCAAAATCTGTAATATTCTACTTAAATACCTTTGAAGTATGTTAATAATGTAACAGCGCTGGTGAACTTCAGATTTAATAATGTATCCCATGGAAATACAAAAAAGGATTCACCAGCTTTTGGGGCCCAATGTAACCATGTATTTGACTGCATCTTAACTCCAAGCATACAAATTAATTCCATTGACTCTGTCCAGATCAAAATCTTTAAGAGCAGAAACAAATCTCAGGTAATGCAGAAATTGAGAACAGCTGAGCAAAATGAGCATGCTATTTAAATCAGTGAAATGCTGCCATTGGCGTTGGAAAGGCAGACGTTTGCTGTAGTGCTGGGTGCTGATTAAAGAGTCAGGGTACAGCAGATAGACTAATGGAGGTCTGCAGCCAGGTCTCTGCCTGCCTTCTCTCAAACTGCACGCTTCTTTCCTTCAGTTGTGTCCCTTTTCAAGTGCATTCAGGTATAAAAATCAATTCTTTGTCTAGCTGTACTGCCACGAGATGGGATGCATGAGCTATAGGACTTTATGTGCAGGAATGAGCTACAGTTTAACTCGCTGAAACCTCTGGTTTTATCATGGGTAATTTTTACAGTATCGACAACAGGCATGCTACTTTTTGATAGATTTATAATATTCTTCGCTTTTACAGTGTTTTTCAGGAAGAAAATAGGTTCCTATATATATATTCAAGCATATATGTGTGAATACGCATATGTACAAGTACATATATACACACATGTATAACAGACATAAATATACATATTCCAAAAACATACTCAGATATCTTATATGCCCTTACTAAGATTAAAATATCTAGCCTGATATCATCAAGTGTTTTACAATCGTGATTTCATTTTATTACGTCAACACTAAAACATCACTAAGCCGAAAAGAAAAACAATGAGATTGAGTTAACAAATGCAAAAAACAGTAACATAAGGAGGACAATTTACACTGCATAAAACCGATTCCTAAATTAAATGCATCAGCTCTGAAAAGAAGACTTGGGTGCTATCAAAACCTTTACCTAATTGCTGTACAGCACCACCATTTTTAACGGCCCAAATCTCTTAGAATAACTGAAGTTCCCTCAGCAATCTGTACCAGGGAAAGGAAAAGTTACCATCAAGAAATCCAACTACTGTGATAAATACCAGGGGATCTCAAACAGACACGTGGAGGTTGTGAAGACACAGATTAGAAGAGATCTGATAAATTTACAGGTACTACATTAATCTCACTCTGAAGAATAAAAAGTCAGCAAGCTATGCAGATTTCCAGGTGGTTCTTACTGAGTCTTTAGCACTTCAAGCAATATTTCAGTCCCAGGGCAACTGGTTAATCCTCAGCCCATGCGCACACTGCTGCTCTGTGGGATTCTGGTTGCGCTTGAAATGCAAGAGAGGAATACTAACGAGCATACATACTGTTCAAAGGTATTTCACTTATTCCTCTTGCCCTAAAATTCTCAGGGTGCATCTGCAATCTACAAGATGAGAGAGGTCAACAAACAACTGAAGAAACCGCACAGATATCTGAAACTAGAGAATTGGCCTGTGATGATTCGTCAAGTAAACCTGGCTGTGAGGAACCAAGGGTTTTAGTTTCATCAGCAACTCTTTGGTGTTTGAAACTGTGATTAAAAAATCTGTCCTATTAATTTGCATGGTTTCTGAAGTGGCATGTCTCCTCATACACTCTTTGAGATAAAACCCATGCAATGACTGGCTTT
This sequence comes from Mesitornis unicolor, assembly GCF_000695765.1. Lineage (NCBI taxonomy): Eukaryota > Metazoa > Chordata > Aves > Mesitornithiformes > Mesitornithidae > Mesitornis > Mesitornis unicolor. The sequence continues at coordinate 25,693 of NW_010179338.1, forward strand.
CATTCTCTATAGAATAGGGACAAGGAAAGCGGATGGGTGACTAAGATTGATAAAAGCCTTTAGAAACTAAGCAGAGGAGAATTTGCTTTGCATTCATCCAGAAGATGATTAAGCTATGTATATTAATATAGTATTTCAAACAACAATAAAGCCAGTATGCACAACTGAGACATCTGAAAGGAAATTGCAAATTATGGCTTCTAATGCATAACTTGGAAAACTTCATGAATGCAATTGATTATTTTTATTATTAGCCCATTCTGAAACTTGGCTGATAACAAATTCAACACTCACATTGGGTAACAAACACATCACACGACAAATTCATACACTTTGCTGAACAACTGCATAATAGAAGCTATTTCATTGCCAGGAATCACCCATGAAGGAGACATAAAAGATTTTCTCAGAGCAAGGCTGGGCTCTGCAAGGTTACAAAGAGAAGTGCTCGGTAAAAATTCTTGGTTGGAGAAGTTTCTGATTGCAAATTCATCCCTGTTTGTTGCTCAGCAACTTCCTTACAACTTAAGAGTTTCACTGCCACTTGTGCCAGCACAGCAGGAGACCACCAGGGTAAAAGCAAAGTTTCTGGTAGGATAGGCCACAAGCGATACAAGGTCTATGTGGCATCATCTGTCAAGACTCCAGGAGTCTTCTAAGTGCTGCGACCACTGCAGTTTTGAGGGACAAATAGTTGAGTGTGGAAAAAACAAGTGCGTAAGGCTCATCAAGAAAATCCCATTGTAAAACTCTGGGGCTTCCCAATTAATCACAATTTTTACCATCACCTTAAAAAGCATCTTTATCTATAGGCTGCTGCCCAATTCTTACACAGAACACAGACATGGAAAAGAGAGGCTGTCATGTACAGCAAGAATACCTGTTGGCTCGTGACAGTCCTCAGAACACCCATTTGTCTCAGCCCTCTGCAAACGAATTAAAAGGGCTACACCACAGCCACAGAAAGGACAAAATTGTGTCTCTCCTGTAAACATTAAACACTCAGGTAACTTTCTGCCAAAAAGGCTTTAGAACATAAATGAAAAATAAACCTACTAATATTTTAACTGGCAACATTGGACACTGCTAACTTTAAAGAGAACGTTCTAGACACAAATATGCTTAAATCAGCATGTCCTTCATTTTAGACTGGATTAATAAACAGTGTATTATCACAAAATTCTTCTGGTTAAAACGCAGACCACTTTTTGTGTAAAAACACACCCCATAACACTGCAGGCTACGCTGCTCAGCAGACTCAGACAGACAGCCTGGCCTGTGGTAAACTGAAATCTAAGACCTCTTCAGGATTCTGCAGTCTGTGTTCTACAGAGAATGAAAGCCAGGGCCAAATGATTACAAACATAGGTGAAATTTTAAAAAGTTTTTAACCTCAAACAGTATAAAAAATATTATAAGATGGGAAGAAGAGTAATTTGCCCCCATAAACTCAAGAGTCACAAAATATGTATGACTTGGTATGTACAACCAAGAATTTATCCATCAAGTATATGGGGCCATGTCAGGTAACGGTGAGTATGGTAACAAGACTTTAAGTCTTAAAAAAACCCCAAAACAATCCACTTACCAACAAATAAGCACTTCTTACTTTGTATACATTATATTTACTATAAAAAGCAAACTTTTAACTATTTAGCAGATACCTCTTTTTAAAAAGCAATGTTACTACTGTTGTTATTCTGAAGAAATCAATCTGTTCAAACTGATTCAGCTGTAAAATTAGCAGACTAGAAAACCATCAAGGAACACAAATGCTTAAATATTCTTTTAACCGAAACCTAACCAAAGAAAGTTTATACCACGTAAGGAGCATTAACACATCAAATAACAAGCTTGCATTATCAATACAAGCAATAAATGTTCAAAAAAAAATCACCAAAAGATGTATTTTGGAACACAGCATGAACAATGCACCCACAAGCCATAATTCAAGTCATCTTAGTTTTCATGAATGATTTTAGCAACTGTTTCACATCCACACCAGAAGTTACTAAGAACTAACGCTTGCTACTGCATAGAATTACAATCATCTATAAATTTATGGAATCATTGCAAAGTTACAAAGTATACTTTGAATCCCTACCCTCTGCTTCTTCAACTACTGCTGCAGAAGCCTGGGTAATATCTTAGCACTCCTCCTTTTGCTTTTTCAGTGTTTTGTATGAGATCACCATATACAGTTATTTAGAATGTCAGAACTTAATTAATTTGCTTTGCAATTCCAAATCTCAAGCAGCTGCTCTGCAATATAATACAATCTCACCATCCAAATTCCACTATCAAATGTGGAAATTGCAAGAAACCTTGCACCTGTAGCAAAGGCTTTGCAACTCGGCCCCCTTGTTAGGGTTGAAATTTGACTTCTCTTGTTAAACTGAGTCAGTTGAGTGAAAAGGAAACAGTGACTAAGATCAGTGTAGGGGGGGTTCTGCCATGTTTTGGTACTGTTTTCTAGTAAGTACTACAGCAGTGCTAGCTAGATTGTGTTTTTAGCACTCTCTTCTCTGATGAATGACTCAAATACAGCCAGATACAAACTGGAATTGACTCAAACCCATTTTGTTTCTCCTAATCGTTGCATGAAACAGGTGCTAACCCCAGTGGAGTCTGGGGATTAATCAAAGACCAGCTTTCACAGCTTGAGAGAACTAATGAAAGATCCCTCACATAAGCGTAACAACATAATGCAACAATTCATGGGTTTTGTTTGGGGAATTCTTTGGTTTAGAAGCAGCTAAAAGCTCATGATGAGCAGCAACAATGAGAGTTAATAGAAAAAATGCTTGTAATGATTATAGTAAGGATGTGATTTATAATTATCTTCATAGAAGTAATACCTTTATTTTCCCACCAAAATAAGGTCATACAATTAACTCTAAAGACCGTCATTTCTAGCATAATGGTTCTTCCTAAATAATCTAAATTCCCTGAAGTGCTTTGCTCAGACACTGAAAACATAAAAAGCGTTAATTAACATGAAAGCATATGCACAGTGATATCTTATTTCCTCTTTAACACTTTTCCCGTCCTGGTTGATCAATATCCTAGAATGCAGTGGCCTGGTTAATTCAGAGTTGCAGGCTATTCAGGAACAGAAAGCCTTTGTTCCAGCCTGACAGAGTACTCATACCTCTGCTCTTGCCGGCAGGTTACCATGGATTGCCAAAAATATATATATGGAGACCTGAAAAGGAATAATCATGAAGCTGCCTCAAAATCCATTGATTTGGAGCAATTCAAGACAAGCTGGCCTGGTTGGTCTATGCTGGCTCAGTCATACATCAGGTTTTTCTCCTCCTGCACAACTACCTATGGGAAAATTTAACTCTCATTCTCTGCCATTAAACAGTTTCACTTCACAATTTTGTCATTTGGAACTATAAGGATAGAAAGTAGCAAATCTTTGTTACAAAAATCAGACTAACAAAATGTGCTGTGTCAAAGTATTGTGTTAGTAAAGCTGTTTTTCTATTAGCATCTTTACTCACCACATAATCTAAAGGAGAGTACCTTTAAGGGGTAAACTTGAGGAGCAGTTTGTGTTGTATATAATCCAGGGAGCAGATAAAACACAAATAAGTCCAGATTGCTGGGATACTCTTATCTCATCACACATAACCAGTTTGTGATGCAATATATAATCACATATGGGTATGTAAGACATGTAGCCTGATGTTAACAGTTTTAAAGACATGTCTGAGCAGTGCAGAACCTTGCAAGGGTAAATAACCATAGCCCTGAGCCTTGGACTATGGGTGCCTCTGGAAACAAACCACACCCCGGCTCAGACCTAAAAATGAAAAGCCAATAAGGCAAATCAGCTGCACTTCCTGGATGACTTAATTGCACCTGTTTATTTCTGTGTGTCAAGAACTGCAAAATATATCAGAAGATATAAATCACAACAATTTGTCACTCCAGCAAGAACGTGGACAAGTACTCGAGTGTGCAAGTCCTCCGCACAGGACTGGGGCACTGGCAGTGGTTAACGGCTCATCAGTGCCACTTAGGACGGCTGACTAATGCACTTGTTTACCCTCACAGGATGGTTTATGTCAGCCCGCGACCTGAGCGGGCCCCGTTAGCATCGGTCCACCGGGGACACTAGGGCCTACGGCTGGCCTGGGGCCGCAGCGAGCCGGGCGCACCCCCCGCCCGACC
>NW_010179339.1:0-1215 GCF_000695765.1 Mesitornis unicolor
CGGTGTCCCCAAAGCCCTGCGGTGTCCCCAAAGCCCTGCGTCCTTGCATCGCCATGGCCGTGTGTCTCCATGACCCCATAGTCCCCGTGTCCCCATAGCCATGTGTCCCTATAGCTGTGTGTCCCCACAGCTCTTTGTCCTGTGTCTCCGTAGCTGCGTGTCCCCATGACCCTGTGTCCCATGGCCCTGTGGCCCCAGTGTCCCCATACCCATGTGTCTCCATGGTCCAGTGTCCTACTGCCCCGTGTCCCGTGTGCCCAGAGGTCTGTGCCCCATGTCCCCATGCCGCTGTGTTCCCAGGGCCTCACGACCATGTGTACCTGCACCCCAATAGCTCTGTGTCCTCCTGGCCCTGTGTCCCATGTCCCCATAACCTTGTGTCCCCGTAGCTGCATGTCCCTGTGTCCCCATGGCCCTGTGACCCTGCATCCCCATAGCTGTGTGTCCCCATGACCCCGTGTCCCCATGGCCCCATAGCCTTGTGTCTCCTGAGCCCTCTGTCCCCATGACCCTGTGTCCTGCATCCCCATGGTGCTGTGTCCACTGTCCCTATGTCCCCACATCCCTGTGTCCCCCTGGTCCTCTGCCTTGTAGCCTGTGTCCCCTGGCCTGTATCCCCCTGGCCCAGTGCCCTGTGTCCCATGTCCCCTCCTCAGATGGCCTTGCCCACCACAGCACACTCACCCCAGTCCCAAAACCACACACTGTCCAGCTGTCCCCACCGCTGCTGGCTCGTGTCACGGGGACAAGGGTGTCACACTGAGCTTAGAGGTCCAGGATGACCGAGCCACCACCCTGGGGACATCAGCCACCCCAGGGACATCGATGCTGGGGACAGAGCAGGGGGGGACACCAGACAATGGCGATGGGGTATAAATATTGGCTAAATAGATTTATTTTCATACAAAGAATACACAGATGTCGCCCCCCCCAGGATGCCCCGACCCTGGGGGACACCCCAAGATGTTCCCAGCCACTGCCCTGACAGGCACCATTGGCTTTACCATCAGGATCTGTCCCCATTCCCAGGGTTTGGTGTCACCTCGGGAACATCCCTGTCCCATCCCGGGGCCACCTCAGTGTCCACGTCTGTCTGGTACCCCCAGACCTGGTTCCTCGCTCCCTTGTGCCCATCCTGGGGGCATCTCTGGACATTTTGGGGTTCCCCCCGTGCCCTAATACTGTGGCTGGTACAGACTCCCCTGCCTCCCCCCC
>NW_010179339.1:1457-15590 GCF_000695765.1 Mesitornis unicolor
CCGCCCCCCCCCCACCATGGAGGGGTGGGACACGGAGGATGTGGGGTGCAAAGAAGCTGCGGTGGCCACCCCGCAGGGACAGGGATGTGGCCACCAACCCCAGGGGACATGGGACGAAGCTGGAGGTGCCCAGAATTTACACTGGAGCATCTCACCTCCTGCCTCGCCCCAAAGGAGAAATGTCCCAGGAAGAGCTACCTGAAGTCCCCTTTCGTCCCCAAATTTGTCACACTCAGCCTCAAGCGTGGAGGTGTCCAGATCCAGCCACCCCCACCTCCCTTTGTGGCAGGAGAGGAGGTGGTGGGGAGGGTCTCCATTGGGCTGGTGGGCTCGTGTCCATCCAGCTCAGCTGCGTTTGGTGACCATCTGCCGGTCCCTCTTCTTCTTCTCCATCAACCTGGTGGGGAGCAGGGTGGTGGCCTTAGGGACCCTCCCGAAAGGGACTCTCTTGAAGGGATGGGGAATGGACACTCACTTGCGGTTGCGGACTTCAGTGAGCTCCATCAGCCTCTCCTGGGCCGCCCGTAGCTCGTCCAGGCGCTGCTGGTAGCGGGAATCGCAGCCATTGGTGCGCTCATAGCTGGAGACCTGGCTGGAGAGCTCGCTGGCACGGTCCCGGAGCTGCTGGATGGACGAGTAGAGGTTCTCCTCATCTTCTTCCTGCTCCAACACAAGGGTGTGAGGTTGGTGGGGTGGACAGGACACCCCAGGGTGCTGTTTTCTCCCCTTGCTCCAGCTGGGGAAACTGGGGCACGTGGTTCCCTGAGCAGTCCAGGCCACCTGCCTTGGCGTTGATGATCTCGATGTGGATGAGGAGGGCGGCGAGCTCTAGGTCCTCGGTGTAGCTGTTCTTCAATGGCACCGACCGGTAGCCTGGACATAAGACCACAACAGGAGCTCAGCCCCACAGCAGGGTCTGAGCCCCTCACCATGGCCAGATCCCCGAGGAGATGATGATGATGATGATGGTGATGGAGGTGATAACCACAGGGGGGTTGGACTAGATGGCCCTTAAAGGTCCCTTCCAACCCAAACCATTTTATGATGGGGACGAGTGGCTGGAGCTGCCAGGCAGAAAAGGACCTGGAGGTGTTGGTGGACAGCAGGATGACCATGAGCCAGCAATGTGCCCTTGCGGCCAAGAAGGCCAACGCCATCCTGGGGTGCATGAGAAGGGGTGGATGTAGGGCAGAGGTTCTCCTTCCTGTCTACTCTGCCCTGCTCACACCACATCTGCATTATTGTGCTCAGTTCGGGCCCCTCAGGTCAAGAAGGACAGGAACTGCTTGAAAGAGTCCAGCAGAGCCACAGAGATGATGGAGGGAGTGGAGCATCTCCCTTATGAGGAGCGGCTGAGGCAGCTGGGGCTCTTGAGCCTGGAGCAAAGGAGACTGAGGGGTGCCCTCATTTATGGGGATCAATTTGGAAAGGGTGAGTGTCAGGAGGAAGGAGCCAGGCTCTGCTCTGGGATGTCCAAGGACAGGACAAGGGGCAGTGGGAGCAAGCTGGAGCATAGGAGGTTCAACCTGAACATGAGGAAAAACTTCTTTAGTGTGAGGGTGCCAGAGCATGGCCCAGGCTGCCCAGAGAGGTTGTGGAGTCTCCTTCTCTGCAGACATTCAAAACCCGCCTGGACGTGTTCCTGTGTGACCTGGTCTGGGTGATCCTGCTCTGGCAGGGGTTGGACTGGATGAGCTTTTGAAGTCCCTTCCAACTCCTCATACTCTGTGATTCTGTGATGATTCTATGATTTGATGATGATGATGGTGTGGATGTGTTATAGGCACAAGAAAGTTCTAGCTGCTTAAAGTAGGCATTTGTTTTAGCAGTAGAGCTAAAAGAACACTTTGACCTCTACAAAGTTAAGAAGAATGGGCCATGGTAGGATATGTGTATACAGGTGCTTAGGACGGGTATAAGGAGGGACCGTACCTGTTTTGAGACCTTTGACGGGGAAGGTAGCTTGTGCCAAGAAGTTGGGGTCACTGAACATGTCCTCCTCGTACACCACAAAGCGGAGGAAGGCAAACTCGGGGTTGTTGATGTCAAAGACGAACTGCTTGAAGAGCCAGACGGGGTTGAAGCCGTTGTCAGCTGGGGGATGAGGAGAGAATTGGGACAGTCAGAGTGGAACCAGACACATGGACATCACCGGTATGGCACCAGTGTGTAAGTGGGAGATGCCTGTCCTCTTCTCCACAAAACCCAGCCCCACCATCCACATGTCCAAGAGGACCCCGAAGGGTACAGTTAGGGTTGTCCTGGTGTCTCTGCCTCTCCCCAGGGTGCAGGGGCTGGATGGGAACATCACCCACGTGGACCCTCACCTACGACGTCCGTCTTGTTCTTGCTGTTGTCGTACTCAGAGCCGCACACCTCCACCTCCACGAAGGGGCACACGATGCTCCTCCCATTCTTGGGTAGGTGCCGGGCACCGAGGATCTGCAGGAGGAAGAGGATGGTGAGGTTTGGCTACAACAGATGCGGAAGGACTTTCCAGGGTAACCTCATGGCTCGGTCATTTTATAGTCATAGAAAGGTTTGGGTTGGAAGGGACCTTTGAAGGTCATCCAGTCCAACCCCACTGCAATGAGCAGGGACATCTTCCAGCAGATCAGGTTGCTCAGAGCCCAGTCCAGCCTGACCTCGAATGTTTCCAGGGATGGGACATCTACCACCTCTCTGGGCAACTTGTCCCAGCATTTCATCACCTTCATCATAAAAAATTTTGGGTGTTTTGGGCTTGCCAAAATCTTCATGGCCGTAATTAGCCACACCACACTTTATTTATGTCCTTGGACCAGTTTTAGCTTGATTTTAGCTGCCAATTTATTTAAAAAAAACTTTGCTGGATTCATGCCATGCTGAAGAGCCAGGTGCCTACAAACCAACCCATCCCAACACATCCCAGCTCTAACACTGAAATTACCCAAGGGGTAGGTAAGGTGCTTCTGGAGTTGTTTTAGCTCCTTTGCCCTCCATCCTGCTCTTACTGAGGTTGGGCTCAGCTTTGTGCAATTTTGGGGTTCCCCCCTGGGAAAAATGATGCCAAAATTGGAGAAAGACCAACAAACCAAAGAGATCAAGGGGTAATGATCTCCATGGAGCAAATATGGGGCTGAAATTTGTAAAAACCACATCCACTTGGCCCAAAAGCAAGGAAGAAGCAAGCCCCCGTCTTGATGGTGACCACCTCAGCATGGACTTGCTGTCCTCGCCCACTTGCCTGCAGCTGGACCGTGATGGGCTCCACAATCTTCAGGCTGTTCTTGTCGAAGGGGTCAAACGTCTCGTCCCTCATGATGTCGGGCTGCAGGACGTAGCCGCTGCGGCCACTGAGCATGAAGAGCGCCTGGTTCAGCTGCATCGGCTTGTCTGGAGCAGGGGGGATAGAGCAGCTCTGAGTCATGGGGCTCAGAGACCTCCCCAAGGTCCTTGGGCAGAAGGTCCTGCCCTAGCACACCCCCTGCTAAGAGTCCTCAATCCCAGCTGGAGAAGGGACGCAGCTGGATTTGCATGAAGCACCCAAGAATTGCAGGGAGATGTCCCCATTAGCATGAGGACAAGGTTGGAGAGATCATTCAATCAGGACAGAGCCACCAGGGATGGGAATTTTGGGGTGACCCATTGGGACGATCCCAGCAGCTACTACAGGAGCAGGATTTACCGGGCGTCTGGAAGTTGAGGGCCACGAGCTGGCTGCCACAGATCCACATGGGCAATGGGTCGTAGTTGGAGGAGTCCAGGCGCTGCCCTTTGGGGTAGATGCGGCTCAGCTGGCGCCGGTTGTACTGCAGGAACTTCTTGCCCTTGCTGCGGTTGGCGTACTTCTCCGCCTTGGTCTCCGGGAAGGAGGACATGTCCCGGTAGCACGCCTTGTCTGTGCCAATCTCTGAAAGCATCAAGATCGCCATTAGCAGAGGACATAGGCTCTCTGATGGCCCAGGGGTTGGCCCACCATGACTGCTTGGTTCACCCCACCCATCTCTTCCCAATCACCCCCTTCTCCAGCTCTTACTGTCCTCATCGAACGGCACCGGGCGGCAATACACAACCAGCTCGGAGAGCTCCAGTGCAATCTTCTTCCTCCGCTCCATGATCTTCCCCTCTTGCATCTGCACAAAGAGAAACAGGAGCTGAAAGTCTTCTCCCAGCCTCCTCCTTTGGAGATGTAGGGGACCATCCACTGGGGGACAGGACCATCCACCCCCATCCTCTGCACCCTCGGTGCCCCTCACCCTGGCGTCGGCGTTCTGCGTGGCCTCTCGGATCTTGGCCACCCACTCGCTGAGTTCCTCCTGCGTGTCCGCGGCCACGTCCAGAGACTGGGCTGCGTGGGACATCTGCTGGGAATGGATGGTGAAGACAAATGGTTTGGAGCTCCTCCCGTCTTTGGAGATAACTACAAGGACATCAGAGGGGGGCTTTACTTGAAGACATTCCCAACGGATGGCTCTGTGGAGCAAACGAAACCTCAGCGGTCCCGCTCCCGGGCCCCCACCAGACCCAACCCCCCAGCACCCAACCAGCCACTGGGGTCCTCCTCTTGCGAGGGTCCCATTTTTCTAATTAAAGGTTTCAGTTTTCCATGCTGAAACCCATTTTCCTTCAAGCCAGAGGTAAGGATCCCCTGAATCACTCAAATTCCTCTGAATCCACCCCAATATCAATCAAATCACTCTGAACCCAGCCCTGCATTGCATAAGCCCATCTGGCAACTGCATGATGAGTTTGGGGAGCCTCAGCTCATAGCACCAAGCTTCAGCACGGGGTGTGTGTTTCCCCACTGGGCTCCCACAGCCATAGTGGGGATGTGGTGGGGATACTCACCAACGTGGCAGGACGGCACATCGATGAAGCCTTTCAAGAAGTTCCCCAGGGGGCTGTTTTCTGACGACTGCAAGAGAAGAAGGAAAAGGGGGTGGTGGGGGGCAGCCATGCAGGGTCAAGCCCAATGCCCATTTTGTTTGGCAGCCTCTTTCCAGCCCTCTAAATTGGCCAAGTTCAAGCAAAAGTAGATTAAAAAACACCCTCTTGGCATGCTCTGCTCCACGGTCAAGCATCCCTAAGCCTCTGGATAAGAATCATAGAATGGTTTTGGTTGGAAAAGACCTTTAAGATCGTCAAGTCCAACCACTGAACCAGCCACTAAGTCCATCACTAGACCATATTCCTGAGCACGACATCTACTAAGGGTCTGGGCTGGAGCACAATCATGAGCATCTCCCAGCCTTTGGATAAAGGTCTGGGCTGTCATGGGGCTGAGAGCATCTCCCAGCCTCCAGATAAGGGTACGGGCTGAAGCACAACCACGAACATCCCCCAGTCTCTGGATAAGGGTCTGGGCTGGAGCATGACCATGAGCATCTCCCAGCCTCCGGATAAGGGTATGGGATGTCTTAGGGCTGGGAGCATCTCCCAGCCTTTGGATAAATGTCTGGGTTGGAGCACAGCCATGAGCATCCCCCAGCCTCTGGATAAGGGTCTGGGCTGGCACAAGGCTGAGAGCATCTTGGGCAGCCTTGGTTCTGGGTGCATGGGGACAGGGAACTCACAGCCTCATCGTGCTCCTGCGCCTGTGTGCTGACGATCTCCTCCACGTAGTTGGCTGGGAACCACAGCTGCTTCTTGCCCCCGTAGTCACCCCGCCACCTGCAAGGGGTGAGAGGATCAAGGCAAGTGGACCGATTTGGGGGGGGACAGGGGTGTTCATGCTGCATGCAGTGTCGGGGAAGCAGTTGGAGAAGGGGTGGGGGGACAGAAAAGGAGGCCGTTAAAACCCACTGTGGGACAACCCGCGGGAAAACCCGGGGTGTCCCCTCCACCCCCCAACCTGCAGCAGTGCCCACCCAGAGGCCACCCAACTGCCCTCACCAGCCGCCGTCCTGCTTGTCAACGTTGTGGATGATGGCCTGCTTGCAGAATGACAGCTCATCCTCTCGCTGTGCTTTGTAGTCGTAGAGAGCCTTCACCGTGCACTGGAACACCAGGGAGAGGGACAAGTGTCACCACCCAGCACCCAGAGATGGTGGCGGGCAGTGTGTCCCACTCAGCCCAGCCCCTCGAGACCCTATGGCATCCAGATGATGCCCCAAAATTGTCTAGGCCAGCAGTGAGACAAGTTAGAGGGGACAGGAAGGCTGGAGGTGCCCATGGTCCTGTAGGACCACCACATTCAGTGCAAAGCAGGTTCCTCTTCTGGGTCCCCCAGTGGTTTCTCCTGGTTCACTGAAGGAGTCAATCCCTTGATATTCCCAAAATTACTGGAAAAAAAAATGTTTGGATTGAGGTTTCTTGTGTCCGGTCTTAGCCTGAGAGCTGCTCTGCTGCAAAGGGAACATTAAAAGGACAGCAGTGCTGGACCATGAGATTGTAGGAACACAGAGAAGAAACCTTGGGGCTTCAGTTTTAGTCTCCTCCAGGATCAGCTCCAAGACGAGCCAAGTCCCAAAAACCTCAGAGGATGGAGATTGGGTTAACTCTGAGACCAGCCCAGTCCCAAAAACCTCTAAGGGTGGAGACCAGGCCAGCTCTGAGATCAGCTGGATCAGCTCCAGGACCAGCCCTATACCAAAAACCTTCTAGGATGGAGACTGGGTCAGCTTCAAGACCAACTCAGTCCCAAAAACCTCCAAGGATGAAGACTGCACCACTTGAAAACTGACTTTAAACCTGCTCTTTTGGGGTTCCCCAATGCAAATGGATCCATGCGGGTTTCCTGACTGCTGGGGCAAGTTTGTGCCAGGTCCTTAGTTCAGACTGAGCTCTCTCCAGACCCTGCCCACCATGCCATTACAATGCTGTCACTGGAGCTCAGTCTGTCTCCAATTAATGGGGAGGTGGGAAAGGTCCCACAAGCTCCAGCATCACTCAAAAGTCAGAAAAATGCAGCAAAACTTCATCACTTCTCAAGTTGGTGGATCTGGGGTATAATGCCCAGGAGCCCCAGCACTAGAATCACCATGTCCCAACACCCTCTACCTCCCAAGGACACCAGATTGGCCCCTTACCCTGGCCATCGGCATCTTGTTGGCCTCTACATAGAAGTGGGGCGTCCGCACTTCATACAGGGCTCCATAGTCCAGCTCCTGCAAGGAGAGACACTTGAGTGAGTCACATGGATGCGGGAAGGGGCTACAAGAGGATGTGATGGGAATCCAGCCACCGTGTGTGATCCAGAGGAGGTTGAGAGGGACCTAATATCCCTTTGCAACTCATTGGAAGTGAATTACGTTGGAGTTATAACTGTGGGCAATGGCTGTGGAATGAGCTTGGCTGGTTCTGGTTGGACATCAACCAAGGAGCCCTTCCCACCATAGCGGAGCTAGGGTCTATGGTTTGGTTGCCCCCATCCCCATCATCCTCACTGCCAGGAGCACTCACGGTGGTACCCATCTTCTCCAGGGTCTCCTCGTTGATGGGGTAGCGCAACTTCATCTTGCGGTACAAAGGGTGTTTCTCGTAGTAGCTGACGAGGTCCACGAGGCTCTCAAACTCAGCCGAGCTGCCCAGCATGAAGAGCCGACCCTCCTGCTGGATGCGGCAGTGCTTGATCTTCCCCTCTGCCCTGGGGCCAAGAGAGACGGGGGGGATATGTGAGAGGTGGGCAGACCCTGGCTCCATGATGGGGATGGGCAGGAGGCCACTGGGGTGACAGCCCTGAGGATGTGGCTTTCCCATCACCACAACCTCCCCATGATGGCATCTTGTGTCCCACTGTGTCACCCTGCTGACCCAGGGCAAAGCCAGCATTGAGCCACAACAGACCTGAGCCATGCAGTTGTCACCTCAGATGGCAATGTGGGCACTGAGGCCAAGCCTGACTGGGGTCAAGGCGCCGGGGTGGCCACACTCACCGGAAGGAGATGGCGTAGGAGTTGGGTTCACTGCGCTTGCGCACCAGGAAGGCTCCATCCCGTGGGACCCGCATCAGCATATGCTCGGCCTGCAGCCGTGTCAAGCTGGCGTGGTACCACCTGGACAGGGAGAGAGTGGAGGTGGTGGGATGGCACCAGCATCCTCAGATCCCAGGAGGCACCCAAGACCTTGCACTGGGGATGGAAGAGGCTGGCGGACTCAGGAGACCAAGGGGATGGGGACAGGGATCATCCTCACTCTTTGCTCTCATGGGCGTTGGGTTGGGGGACGGGGTCAGTGAGGCGCATCTCGAACTCGTTGCAGCGGAGCGGCACCTCGCGGTAGTGGCAGATGAGGCTGTAGAGGCTGTCGAAGACCAGGTTGTCCGTCAGGTAGAACTTGGTGGCCCCGGCCTCCTGCCGCGAGTGGATCCGGCAGTGCTGAACCCGGCTGGACCTCCTGCCAAGGTGATGGGAGGAAGGTAGGGGCGAGTCAATTCAAGCCACGTCCCCACCATCCTAAGCTTGAGGGTCCACGTGCTGTGCAAATAGGTGGTGTTTCCCTCCCAAAATGCGATTCCAGCCACCAAACCAGGGATCGGCTGGAGGGTCAACCCCCCAATTTGGGGAGGGTGGGATCCTGCCCCCCTGCTGGGGCTCCTACCAGAAGGAGAGGGTGTAGTCGCCCACGAAGGTCTCGCTCTCACGCACGAGGAAGGTGCCATCCTTGCCGCCTGTCTCGGTGCAGTACTCGTGCAGCAGCTTCTCGGCGATCTGCCGCCCATCACGGCCACCTCCCAGCTTCCCATGGAACCACTTCTCCGTGAAGTGCAGCTCGTTGTTGTTGAACTCCTGCAAGTTCACCCCCAAAATAGATGTTGCCACCCTCTCGCCCTCCCACGGAGCCCTCCCTGAATTCCCCTGCCCCATGGACGCGTCCTGCCCCTCAACACACCTCCTTCTGCTCCACCTCCTCCTCATCCTCGTTGAACTGGTAGCGGGATGTCTCCTCTGAGTAGTAGATCTTGTTGCTTGTCAGGACAAAATAATGGGGGCTCCAGGTCTGGGAGGGAGGAAAACCATCACCAGGGTGGGGAGGATGGTGGCATGGGAGGGACAGAGCTTTGAGATCTGTTTCTGTCCCAGTCCCATCACCCCATGGCATTGCAATGATCTAGGAGAGCCCAAGCCCCAAACCCCAATGTTCACTCCCATCTGCCAGACCCAGCTCAGCCCCTGGCTGCCATCAGCAAGGAGACCCTTACGTGGTCAATGGGGTCTTCAAGGTAGAGGATGCCATTCTTGATGGAGTTGCTGATGTCGTTCTCTGAGTAACTGGCGGTGGAGACCTCCTCGTACAGGTTCCCTTCGACCAGTTTCTTGTGCTAGGGACAGCCCAGGCAGGGGAGCTCAGTGGTGGGCATGGTGTCCCCATCACACTGAGCTCCCAGCCCTGAGACCATGCTTAGGCTCCTACAGGTCCCCCTCCACCACCCCTTGTTCCCCTTGACAATCTCTTGCAGTAGGACATCTCTCCTACTACGCGTGCATGGAGAGATACTGCTCTTGAGTCCCAAGATTTGGGACAATCACCATCCTTCTCAGCCTAACATGGTCCTTGTCCCTCCTCCAAAGAGGGGCTTTGAAGTGATGCCCATCTCACACCTTGATTAGGATCTTCTTCTTGAGCTGGGTGGGTGAGGGCAGCTCATCAGCATTGATGTCCACTGGCTTGGTGAGCAGCATGTCCCCGAAGACCTTCTTGAAGTGGGAGGCCATGTTCCTCTGCTGCACGATGCTGCAGTGATCTTCGATGGAGAGGATGATGGGGAACCTGGAGGAAGCAGGTGGGAACTGTGGCTTGGGATGAAGGCAAAGGAGAGGGAAATTTGGGCAGGGTTTGCTTGCCCGTGAATTGGGGTGTTGCTGGGGGGCTGGGACTTACTCGGAGGTGACGAATGCATGTTCCTTGATGGTGTGCAGCACATCCAGGAACTTGATCTTGGAGGTGAGTGTGTGGCCATGGTAGATGATGGGGAGATCGTCTGGGCCATCCCAGCAGTCCACTGAGCAGGGAGACACCTCAGTTAAAGCATGTCAGTCACTGACTGCACACTGGGGACCATGTTTTTGGGTCCCCAAAGGACATGGAAGACCCCCCCATGTCTGTCTGATGGATCACAGGGTGTCAGGAGGAACTGAGCATCACCACAAGGTGCTGCAGGGACTCACACTCGATGCAGCGGCAGCCCATGCGCAGGCAGCGGGCGTACGCCTCCAGGGAGGACTCACTGGAGAACTGGTCCCCTGTCAGGTACCTGTGGAGAACAAAAAGGATCATCAGTGGCCAGGGCTGCCCCGGCTGGGGTGATGGAATGCTCAAGGTGGGTTCCTGAGGAGAGTCCACTCTGTTCTTACGTGTTGTGGGAGGAGGAGATCCAGTACTGGGACAGGGGATGGTTCATCTCCTCGGGCACCACGCGCTCATACTTGGCGTCCATCACCATGTTCTCCTTGGAGAAGAGGTACGTGAGGAACTAGGGGGGAAGCAGAGAGGTCAGAGCCTGTCAGGGCTGGGGACACACCTCTGGGTGAGTGACACATGGGGTACCCACCTCATCCAGCTGGAAGGAGGGGTCCGCTGCCTCACTGGAGCCCTCCTTGAGGTAGGTGCACATGTAGTCCCGCACCATGCCCACGTCGCTGGCCCAGGGTTCCTGGGGTGCAAACACAGCCACTGTTATGGGGTGAACCGGGCTGGGACAGCCCATGGGGGCCCTTGAGGTTGGGGATAAGAGGGATGCCACAAGGGTCTCTAAGGGGACCCACCTTCTGGTCATGCAGCAGGAACTTCTGGAAGTCGTAGAGGGAGACTTGGCACAGCTCGGGTCGGTCCACGTTCCTGGAACATGGAGCAGCCATCAGCAAGGACCAGGAGCAGGAGTTGGAGTAGACCCCATTGCGGGAGTTGAAGCCACCTGCAGCTTGGCCCCTTGATGTCCCCCATTCCTGCCTCACTGTTGGCAGCTGGCATGGGATTCATGGAAAGCGCAGGCCATGTGGGTGCAAGGGGCACCTCGAGCTGTTGGGTGCTGCAAGAGCAAACGCTCCCAGTGTCACCCTGTGAGCTGGAAGAGGCGGGCACACGGCCAGAGTGGGCAACATTGCCAGTGGACACAGGGAGGAGACCTCTAAGATCAAGTCCAACCGTCAACCCAACACCACCATGGCCACTAAACCATGTCCTCAAGTGCCACATCCATGGGCTTCTTGAACCCCTCCAGTGATGGGGACTCCATCACTGCCCTGGGCAGCCCCTTTCAGTGTTCGACCACTCTTTCAGTAAAGAGATTTTTCCACATATCCAAACTAACCCTCCCCTGGCACAACTTGAAGCCATTTCCTCTTGTCCTGTCACTGGTTACGTGGCAGCAGAGACCAAACCCCACCTCTCCACCCCCTCCTTTCAGGTAGTTGTAGAAGGTGATAAGGTCTCCCCTCAGTTTCCTTTTCCCCAAACTAAGCAACCCCAGTTCCCTCAGCTGCTCCCCATCATTCGGGTGCTCCAGACCCATTCCCAGCTCCGTTGCCCTTCTCCAGCCCCTCAATGTCCTTCTGGGAGTGAGGGGCCCAAAACTGAACACAGTACTTGAGTACTGTGGTGCAGCCACACCAGTGCCAAGTACAGGGGAAGGATCCCTGCCCCGCTCCTGCTGGTCACACTATACAATATTTGTCATTCCATCTCCCATCCCTGCACCCATTCCTACTGCCATCTCTGCTCCCATCCCCTCTCCCATCCCTGCTCATCCCTTCTCCCATCCCTAGTCCTGTTCCTTCTGCCATCCCTGACCCTCAGACCACCCTTGCCATCCCCACCATCCCGTCCACCTCAAGCCTGGACCCTCGTCTCTCCCTCAGCTCTGCCTCACAGCCCAGCTGCATTGCCGACCCAATGGAGCCAACCCTTGGAGGCTTGGTTGGGATGGGAGCTGCTGGGCTCCCGAGGACTCACCGCAAGGGGAAGGAGAGCTCCAGCTGCTCGATGACCTGCAAGGCAAAGGAGGGGACCGGGCTTAGCTGGTTGGGGACACATTGCACCGGGGTGAGGTATGCTTGGGAGGACAAGCATTGGCTCTTACCGACTTCTGTGCATCAAACATCAGGTTTTTGTAGAACTGGATGAAGTGGGAGAAAGTCATCTCATTCCTGGCTTCCACCTCCTGCCAGAGAAGGTGATGCATGAGAGCAGGGCCACCCGAATAGAGCCAGTGACACTGGGATCAACTCCAGCCTGGCTGTGGGGGCTTGAAGCCCCTCTTGCCTGCATAGTTGGGGTGTCTGGGGGGTCCTTACCACGAGCTTGTCCCGCAGGAACCTCATGTTTGGGACACGGTAGTTCACCTGGGGCAGCATGGCCTTCAGATCCTTCACTGTGATGCTGTGGGAGGTTGAGCCATCGTCAGGGCACCAGCCGGACCCCGTAGAGGATGGACAACCCCCAGATGGGTCTCAGCTTCTGACACTGAGGGTCCCAGCCCAAATCCTCAGCTTGGTCTCTGGCATGGGGTTCCCACCATAGTGGGTTGTGGATCCCCACAATGGCACAGGACCCCTAATTACACAGGGTCTGGCAGGAGTGTGAGCAGAGCGTTGAGGAGAGGGAGCACATCCAAGAACCAATCAGGCACTCTAAGCCATCATCCCATCTGGAGGTAATGCCCATCCCCATAATCTTTTAAGTCAGAATTCATTTGATTTGGGTTTTTTCCTGACTTCGGGAGATGTTTATGGGCTGCATTCACGGTCCAACCCCTCCTGGTACTGGTGGAAATGCAGCAGTGGACGCGGAGGCATCAGAGCCCCCATGGTCCCTACAGTGGCAAGGAGGGAATTTGAGCTCAAACCTCCCACTTTTGGTGCCTTCAAGAACCCCAAATAACCTGGTACTGTCTTGCCCCACAAACCTCACTCCCAGCCTGGCTCAGCCTCCAGATTTGGGGTGCAACTCAGAGGATATGGCCCTGTCCAGCTGAACCCACTGGCACAAAGCCCTGGTGGTTCTCACCTGCCTTCCCGCGACCGATCCATCCCGTCAAACTGTTTTCGCAGCCACCTGGGAAGGAAGGGACGGGCAGATGGTGCTCAGCCCCAGAGGAGACCAAACCCAGAGGGGTTTTGTCCCTCAGATCCCTCCATGGGGACTGGGAAATGGGACCTACTGGTCCTTCCTCACCTCTCAATCTGCAGTGGGGTCTGGGCTTTCTGGGTGTCCACCACCAGCCAGTTGAGGCCTGTTATCCACAGGTTGATGTCCTCCTCGCAGAAAGCTGGAGGAGGAAGAGGAAGGTGATGAGGCCAGGCTGGGGGAAATGGGATGCTGGGGATGGGGTGAGAGCCCAAAGGTGGCCAGGGGGAAGCTGGGAGGGAGCCCACGCACCAGCCACGCTGAGCGTCCGCAGCCTGAAGTCCATCCCGTAGAGGATGATGAAGCACATGGTGAAGTCGAGCTTGCGAGCATCCTCGGGGTAGCGCTCGAAGTCCCGTGAGCTCTTCCCCAGGCGGATCTCCTTGATCTCCCGAATGTCGACTGTGGAGACAGAGGAACACGGGGCTGTCTCCTGATTCCTTGCCACTGCAGACCCAAATGTGGGGCTCAGGGAGGCTGCAAGAGGTGGGGCTGCCAGGAGACCATGTGTCCTTGTCCCCAGGATGGGGCATCCCCATGGCATTGCCCTTTGGTTTGTGATGGTATTGTGGGTGCTGTGGCCATGTGTCCTCCAGGGAGACACGTCCCCACTGCCCTCCAGTGATGTGTCTGCTAGCGTGATGGCACCATGGGTATTTCATGCCCTTCAGAGAACTGTGTCCCCACAATGGGGCATCCCTGTGGGACTGCCCGTTGGGTCATGATGGCACCGTAGGTGCCATGGCCACGTGTCCTCCAGGGAGCCATGTCCCCAGGATGGGGTATCCCTGAAGCACCACCCCCAGGGTGTGATGGCACCTCACTCCTCAATGTCCTCCAGGGACTCGTGTCCCCAGGATGTGACATCTCCACAGCGCTGCTCACTGGTTTCCCAACTTTGTGGGTGCCACGTGTCCTCCAGGCTCAGCCTCCCCCATCTCAACCAGCGCATCCCCAGCCACCTCTCTCCTAGCTTCTCCGCCCCAAGACAGACCCTGCTCTGGGACAGGCTGAGCTCATTTTAAGTGAAAATGTCTGCCCAAAGGTGGCAATTTGGAGCCCTGGCAGCTCGGACCACAGGGCGTTTCT
>NW_010179339.1:15621-21048 GCF_000695765.1 Mesitornis unicolor
TGAGCTGCTCTCTCATTATCTTGCTATATAAAGTCCCGTCGGTGGCGGGAGGGTTGGGTTTCCGGACTGCGGTCTTCCTCACCATTACACCACGAGGACGAGATTTCCAACCCCTGGCTTTGCCGAGTGGACACGTCCCGCCAGGAGCAGAAAAATAACACGATGATATTAGTAATAATGCCCCAAATTGTTCTTGATGCCACGAGCATCACCTCTGGGCAGCTTTGCCCTTCAGGACTGAGCCATCGGCACGGGACGGGGCTTTGTGTAGCAGAGGGCGGCCAAAATACCACGGCAAGGTATTGTCCTGCCAAGGAAATAGGTCATTTCCCGGGGAATTTCCAGCCCGGCTGTGTTTCCGATGTGGTGGTGAGGAAGGGTGCAGACGTGCCTCGACAAACCGTCAGCTGAATCCAAAGGGGATAAATAAAAGCTGAGCACGGGGAGGAATGAGAGATGGCGGAGAAATCAGAGTGATTAAGCAAGAAAAAAGGTGCAGAATAGTTTTTCTCAGTGGAAAAGCTCAGGAAAACACTGGAGGCTTTATCCAGCCTTACCTCACTCAATGACCACAAGCCAGATTTCATGGGCTGGGGTGGGATTTTAGCACATGGGGGGTCTCTACCTCATGTGTGCTTTGTTCTGGGAGTAAATCTCAAGACATGAAACCCTCATGCTGTCTCTGTGCAGCTCCCATGCATCAGAGCAAACCCACTTCAGTACTAATGGGCAGATATTTGGGGTTAAAAATGTGTTTATAGGTTCAAAAGCAGCCGCTCAACCCCAAATCTGCCCATCCACAGGGTGCCAGAGAGGGGCTAGAAGGTGGTGGCTGCCACAACTTCTCCCCAGTTCAAAGCCTTCAGGATCCAGGCTCAGACCTGACCTCTGGGTGCTGCCAATAATAGGATGAGAGAAAGGTTTGGGTTGGAAGGGACCTTTAAATACCATTTAGTCCAATCCCCTTGCCGTGAGCAGGGACATCTTCAACCACATCAGGTTGCTCAGAGCCTCATCCAATCTGGCCTTGGACACTTTCAGGGATGGGGCATCTACCACCTCTCTGGGTAACCTGTGCCAGGACCTCATCACTCTCATCACAAAACGTATCTTCCTTATATCTAGTTGGAATTTGCCCTCTTTTAGTTCAAAGCCATCACCCCTTGTCCTATCACTCCATGCTCTTGTAAAAAGACCCTCCCAGTTTTCCTGTAGCCCCTTCAGGTCCTGGAAGGCTGCAGTAAGGTCTCCCCAGAGCCTTATCTTCTCCAGGCTGAACAACCCCAACTCTCTCAGCCTTTCCTCATAGTAGAGCTGTTCCAGCCCTCCCATCACTTTTGTGTCCCTCCTCTGGCCCTGCTCCGCCAGGTCCATGTCTGTCCTGTGCTGGGGACCCCAGAGCTGGATGCAGTGCTCAGGGGGGGTCTCACCAGAGCAGAATAAAGGGGCAGGATCCCCTCCTCGACCGTCCTGGCCATGCTTCTTTGGATGCAGCCCAAGACATGGTTGGCTTTCTGGGCTGTGAGCGCACATTGCCTGCTCACAGCCCATTTTTCACCCACCAGTACCCCCATGTCCTTCTCCGCAGGGCAAAGAGCCCGACCCTGTGAAGAGCTGGGGGGAAGAGGGAGCGGCGCAGGGCTGCACAATGCAAGGCAGCCGGCGGCTTCCTGGAAACCACATCTGCAGCGGATTTGCAGCGATCATGTCAGAACTATGTCTCCAAACTCCTCCCTGCATTGTCTCAGGGGTCCCGGGCGATTAAACCACTCTGGAAGTCGGTTCCAGCTGCAAAAATCCCTTTTTGTCTTCTAACACAAAATGAGCGGCGTGGTGCAGAGAAGATTTTAAATATAGGGATGGTGGAAGCAGGATGTAGGATCAGGAACTGCGCGGTAGCTTTTAGGGATGCTGAAAGCCTGGGAGTTTTTCTTAAATGCATTAGGAGAAAAGCAAAGTGGCTGGAGGGAATGGTTGTGCTGGGAAATCCTGCTGGCCTGGGCTGCGTCCTCTCGTGTTTGCCTCCATCCTTTCTTCTCGTGGGACATGGGGCAGCTCAGACCCTCCTGCATGGGGAGAACTTGGGTGGCCACATCCCCCCAGGGCTCCTCATGCTGCTGTGAAGCTGATTTAAAACCTGAAATAAAAGATTTCCCGGTCCAGTGGCATTAAATCCCATCTGGATTTTCTCCTCCCTAAATGGTCCTATTTTTAATTATTTGGCTTTAGCGCGGCCAGAGGTATGATCCTAATTAGCTGTCGTCGTGGCAAACCACCCCTCCGAAATGCTTTTGGGTTTGCCAAGCTGCCTTCACCTCTATCCCTCTTAAATTCTTGCAAAGCTCCCTTTTGGGCTGTTTTCGGCTGAATTTGCACTGGGGACCGGGGTCTGCTGAGGGCGATGAGCTGGAAACCCTCTGAGATGAGGTTAATGTTGGAGGCAATGCTACAGACGACCCCATCGGCACGGACACGCGTCCATCGGCTGCTTAACGAAGCGTGTAATTAGCCTGCATGGCGCAGCTCGTCTCGGGAAGAGCCGGGATCCATGTCCCAGCCTTCCCAGTCCATAACAGAGACATCAGCGCTGTCGGGCGTCCCCGCTAATCCCCCTGCAAGCAGGGTGCCTGGTTGAAGGGGGGATTTAAAATGAAGGGGGGATTTAAAATGGCTTGGGCAGGCGTGAGGTTGGGCACAGGGTGAAAATAAAACCCTGGGGATGAAGCAGAGATCCTGGCGCTGCCAAAAAATCACGGCAAGCAGGAGGATTTTGGAGCACGGAGAAGGGCTGAGCCATGGGGTGAAGATGGGAGCCCCAAGACTGGGATTGCTCCCACTCAGGGCTGGGGGAAGGGGGTGGTGGGGTTGGATAGCAGAATTGTACCATTTCCAGAGGGATTTTCCTCTTTTTTTCCTGCTTTTGGATGACCTCAGAGGCTGCCCACTCATTCCTACAGCGGGTTTTGGGGTGTAGCATGGAAAAAGCCAGATCCCAAGGCACTGTTGGGGAAACTGAGGCACGGCGTCTCCTCTTTCTCCTACAAATCTGTTCACCCCCAAGGGCTGGTGATGAGGTTATGTCCCATGCCCACCTTCAGGTCAGCCCCTCTGAGCAGAAGCTGAACCCTCCTGGGGATTTTGCTCCATCTCATGCAAAATTAGCCATGGGTGATGATTTTGGGGTGAGTAATTGGGTGATTTTTAAGGACAACCCCTAAGTCTTCCTAGAGAAAAGGCACCTATCATCACCTAAACCTCCAGGGTGGGCTTTGGGATTGTCCAGGCGAGATGACACCCCAAAATTGGGTTCCTCCCTGCACAGGGCTGAGGGATGAGGTGATGGTATAGCTTCATGTCACCCCTAACCCCATGTTTTTATCTATTGGCTCTTTTTAGCTTAATTCATAAGGAGGTGCAAGTCTCAACCAGGTAATGAGCACCAAGGTCTGGAGATCCACTGAAGACTGGAGGTGGGCTAGTAACCCCAACAGCCCAGTAACCACCAGTGACTTCACAAGGAAGTGTGATTTCTATGGATACTCCAGTGTCAGATCCTAGTGCCACCAGTCCTCACCAGTCCTGGCACCGTCCAAACTTTGCATCAGTGCCATTAATGCGTGTGGGGCAGAGCCCAGCTGGCCAAGTCCTCTCTGGGCTGCATGGGGCCACCACCATGCTCCATCCCAAGCTACTGCCTGCCAAGGCAGCCTTAGCACACCAATTCTGGGTGTTAAAAGCATTGTGAGAAGGCAAGGTGGCAGCCAGCTCCTTTACCTTCTTGCCAGGAGGGCATAAAACCCTAGGGATGAAGTAGCAGCAGCTTGAGCCCCACAGCAATTGGGATGGAAGAGGTGAGTTGCTCAGTCCAGGAGCTTCTGCATCTCTGGGCATCCCACCAGGGCCAGGCACCTCACTACAATAGGGCATCCCATCATGGCAGGGCCTCCCATTGAGGCTGGGCACCCTCCTTTGTCCAGGCACCCTACCACATCTGGGTACCCCACCATGTCCAAGCATCTCACTGCAGACAGGCACTCCACCATTGCCAGGCACCCCACCATAGCAGGGCACTCTACCATGACCAGGCACCCCAACATGACCAGGAACCCCACCACAGCCAGGCACCCCACTGCCAGGCATCCCATCACAGCGGGGCACCCCAAAGCAAGGCACCCCACTACAGCTGACACCACAGCAGGGCACCCCACCATGGCCAGGCATCCCACAACCAGTCACCCCACCATTGCAGGACATCCCACCATGGCCAGGCACCCCACCACCAGTCACCCCACCATAGTAGGACAACCCACCATGGCTAGGCACCCCACCACAGCAGGACATCCCACCACAGTCAGACACCCCATAACCAGTCACTCCACTATGGTAGGACATACTACCACAGCCAGGCACCCCACAAACAGTCACCCCATCATAGTAGGACATCCCTCCATGGCCAGGCACCCCACAACCAGTCAACCCACCATAATAGGACATCCCACCAGAGCCAGGCACCCCACAACCAGTCACCCCACCACAGCAGGACATCCCACCACAGCCAGGCACCCCATCACGTCACTCCACCACGGTAGGGTATCCCACCACAGCCAGGCACCCCATCACCAGTTACCCCACCATGGTAGGGTATCCCACCGCAGTCAGACACCCCACAACCAGTCACCCCACCACGGTAGGGTATCCCACCACAGCCAGGCACCCCATCACCAGTTACCCCACCATGGTAGGGTATCCCACCGCAGTCAGACACCCCACAACCAGTCACCCCACCACGGTAGGGTATCCCACCACAGCCAGGCACCCCACAACCAGTCACCCCACTATGGTAGGACATCCTACCACAGCCAGGCACCCCACCACATTCAAGTACCCCATCACAATAGGGTATCCCACCATGGCCAGGCACCCGACAGTGGGTGTGCACCCCACTACATTCAAGCACCCTAAGGTCAGCCACTCCACCGTGGTCAGGCACCCCACCAGCACGTCCCCACCACTGCCACCGATACTCACTGTCCCCTTCCACCTTCTCGGGCGTCCGGCTCCAGATGATCTGCCGGGTTTCCAACTTCACCTGGAAGGTCCTTCGCTCCGGCCTCTGCGACTTCTTCTGATAGAACAAGGTGAGGACAGTGCCCATCTCCAGGCAGCGAAGGATCCTGCCCATGTCCCCTGCCTCCATCCTGCCGTCCTCCAGAAAGCCATTGACGCTGTTGTGCCTGGCCATGGACATCTTCACTGCGCGGCCATCGCCCGGCGGAGCCGCAAAGCCGGGGTTGTCTCATGCAGGAGAGGACGAACCAAATAGCCGAAATCTCCCCGGGGATTTTCTCTTCTTGCCCCCGGCGCGGGTTTCCTCTACGGTTGACGTCCCCTCCGTTGCACCACGGCCGCGGCACAGAGCTGGGGAGG
>NW_010179340.1:0-9406 GCF_000695765.1 Mesitornis unicolor
AATAGCTTTAATGTTGAGAAAAAAGAATCATAGTCATAAAGAAAAGGGGGAGAAGACCTTCTTTGGCTTGCCAAGCTGGTGATGAGGGGATTATAACAAAGCAGCGAGGGGAGGGGAATCTTGATCTATCCCGCTCCCACCAGGTTATTGCCAATTGCAACAACAGATGCCCAGAGCCTGGAGAAGTGTCACAAGTCAGCAGGACAGTGCCTGAAGAATAGCATGAAGGAATTCTTGCCACTCTAGCCAGTAAATCAGCTTCATTCAGCTCCTGCCCAGCTTAAATGGCTCAATGCAAACACACATTGCATGGGGAATAAACAAGAGGAAACATGTGCACACTTGCAGGGCTGTGATCTTATTGGCATCACGGAGACATGGTGGGATGGCTTCTCTGACTGGAGTATTGGAATGGAACGACACAGCCTCTTTAGGAAAGACAGGGAGAGTACATGAGGAAGGGGTGTTGCCCTCTATGTCAATGACCAGCTGGAGTGCATGGAGCTCTGGCTGGGGATGGATGAGGAGCTAACTGAGACCTTATGGGTCAGGATTAAATAGAGGACAGGGGCAGAGGACATTATAGATGGGATCTATTACAGGCTACCCAACCAGGAAGATCAAGTGGATAGGGTTCTCTATAGATAGCTAGCAGCAATCTCATGTTCACAAGTCCTGGTCCTCACAGGCGACTTTAATCACTCTGATATCTGTTGGAGAGACAGCATATCCAGGATCTAAGCAATCCAGGAGAGTTCTGGAATGCATTGATGATAACTTCCTTCTTCAAAGGACAGAGAAGCCAATGAGAAGAGGGGCTATGCTGGAGCTGGTGGGGAATGTGAAGCTCAAGGGCACCCCTGGTTGCAGTGACCTTGAAATGCTTGAGTTCAAGATCCTTAGGACAGTGAGGAGGGTGCACACCATGCTCAGAATCCTGGACTTCAGGAAAGCTGACTTTGGCTTTGTCAGGGATCCACCTGGCAGAGTACCATGGGATAAAGCCCTGGAGGGAAGAGGGGTCCAAGAAAGCTGGATTATGTTCAAGGATAACCTCCTTCAGGCTCAGAAGTGAAGCATTGCAGTAAAGACGAAATCAGGCAAAAACACCAGGAGGCCTGAATGGATGAACAAGGAGCTCCTGGACAGACTCAAAAACAAAAAGGAGGCCTACAGAGGGTGGAAACAAGGACAGGTAGCCTGGAAGGAATACAGAGAATTTGTCCAAGCAGGCAGGGATGAGGTCTGGAAACCTAAAGCTCTGATAGAATTACATCTGGCCAGGGACATTGAAGGCAACAAGCTAAGCTTCTATAGGTAAGTTAGTGATAAAAGAAAGACTCAGGCCCTCTCCAACAGGAAACAGTAGAAGGCA
The DNA here is from genome assembly GCF_000695765.1 of Mesitornis unicolor. NCBI lineage: Eukaryota > Metazoa > Chordata > Aves > Mesitornithiformes > Mesitornithidae > Mesitornis > Mesitornis unicolor. The sequence continues at coordinate 1,376 of NW_010179340.1, forward strand.
TATGGAGAAGGCTGAGGCATTCAATGACTTTTATACCTCAGTCTTCACCAGCAAGGGCTCAAACCATGCTGCCCAAGCTGCAGAAGGCAAAGGCAGGGACTGGGAAAATAAAGAACTACCCACTGTAGGACAATAGCAGTTTTGAGACCATCTAAGGAGCCTGAAAGTGCACAAAATGCATCTTCAAGTCCTGAGAGTACTGGTGGATGAAGCTGCTAGGCCACTACCCACCATATTTGAAAAGTCATGGCAGACTGGTAAAGTTCCCAGTAACTGGAAAAGGGGAAACATAACCCTCATTTTTAAAAAAGAGAAGAAAAGAAGACCTGGGGAACTTCAGGCCAATCAGTCTCACCTCTGTGCCCAAAAAGATCATGGAGCAGCTCCTTCTGGGAACAGTGCTAAAGCACATGGAACACAGGGAGGTGATTTGTGACATCAAACATGGCTTCAACTAAGGGTAAATTGTACCTGACAAGTGTAGTGGCCTTCTATAGTCAGGTTATTGTTTTGGTGGATAAGAGAAGAACAACTGAGATCATCTACCTGGACTTGTGAAAAGCATTTGACACTGTCCCACATGACATCCTGGTCTCTAAGTTAGAGAGGCATGCATTTGATGGATGGACATTCAGTGGGCAAGGAATTGGCTGGATGGTCACGCTCAAAGAGTTGCAGTCAACAGCTCAATGTCCAAATGAAGACCAGTGACTAGTGGCTTTCCTCAGGGGTCGGTATTGGGACTGGTGCTACTTAACATCTTTGTCGGTGACATGGGCAGTTGAGCCAAGTGCACCATCAGCAAGTTTTTCAATGTTAGCAAGCTTCGTAGTGCAGTTGATATGCTGGAGGCAAAGGATGCCCATCCAGAGGACTCTTGCCAGGCTTGAGAGGTGGGCCTGTGCAAACCACATGAAGTTCAACAAAATCAAATACAAGCTCCTGTACCTGGGTCAAGCCAATCCCAATCACAAATACAGGCTGAGTGGAGAATGGATTGAGAGCCATACTGAGAAGGACTTAGAGGTGCTGGTTGGTGAAAAGGTCAACATGAGCTGGCAATGTGCATTTTCAGCCCAGAAAGCCAACAATATCCTGGGCTACATCAAAAGAAGCATGACCAATAGGCCGTCAACAGAGATTATTCTGCTTCTCTACTTTGCCCTTGTGAGACCCCACCTGGAATACTGCCTCCAGTTCTGGGGTCCTGTTATGATTTAACCCAACAAACATCTAAACACAAGCAGTTCGGTCACCCAAGTCTATCCTACTGGAGAGTGGGATGGGGGAAAGAATCGGTAGAGTAAAAGTTAAGAATTTGTCAGTTGAGATAAAGACAATTTAATAACTAAAACAACCCAAACTTAAACAATAATAATGCAAATTAACTGTACAAGAATAGGAACAATGATAATAAAGCAATCAATATTATGCTCAGCTCACAAACAGCAGCCATATGCAAATAACAAGATGATGGGAGGGGTAAGCCTCATGAACCAATACAGGCCACCTTCATAAAGGAGAGGGATTGAAAGGGACAAAGAAAAAGCAGGAAAGGGTTGAAGAAACAAGAAAGTGTCATCCCCTGCAAGCTCCTCAATTTATAATGAGTATGACATTTATGGGATAGAACACATCTGTATTGGTCAACTTAGATCAGACCTGGGTCATCTGTCCTGGGTCACCTATCAGCTATCTCAGAGAGTCCCTGGGGTCTTGCTTTCCCCCTCTCTCTTTTGTCTTGTGCACAGAGAAGGGGAAAAAAGAAAATAATGGAAAGAAACTAACCACAAGTGCAGGCAGAACATCAAAAAATGTAGAAATTTACCAACAAAATAAAAGCAATGAACTTATCAGCTTCAGAAGGAAAACAATTCTATCCTGACAAAAGCTGAAGCATTCTTCTGGCTGAAACATTAAAAGTAAATTCTCCAATTAAGTCCCAGTAAAACTGGGACAGGCTCTCAACATAATAAGGACATAGACCTGTTGGAGTGAATCCACAGGAGGGCCATAAAGACAATCAGAAGTCTGGAGCAGCTCTCCTATGAAGACCGGATGAGAGAGTTGGAGTTCAGCAGCCTGGAGAAAAAGAAGGTTCTGGGGCAACCTTATAGCAGCCTTCTAGTACTTAAAGGGGGCCTACAGAAAAGATGGAGAGGGACTCCTTATCAGGGAGTGTAGTGATTAGATGAAGGATAATGTTTTTAAACTGAAAGAGGGTGAATTTAGGAATAAATTCTTTATTGTGAGGATAGTGAGGCACTGGACCAGGTTGCCCAGAGAAGCTGTGTATGCCCCCTCCCTGGGGTTCAAGGTCAGATTGGACGGGGCTTTTGAGTCGTCTGGTCCTACCCATGGCAGCGGGGCTGGAACTAGAAGATCTTCATGGTTCCTTCCAACTCAAAACATTCTATGATTTTATGACAAATTAAATTTAACACTTTCAGCCTTTTTAAGGCTTCCTACATAATTTTCCAAGTCATACGTAAGGCTTTTTTAATTTTGATGGGAGGTAAAAAAAGATTTAAAAAAAAACAGCTGCAAATGAGGTGCACAAAAGCACGTATTCCTCTTTTTTTCACTTTCTTTGAACAAGTAGAATTCTAAATTGAAATAGAAGCTGGCAAAAATTTCCAGTAATTCATCAGCAGATTATTGATTTCAAATTGCTTAAATAAAAGTACTATGCTACTCAGCATTTCTTTAAAATTATAGTAGAACATTTGGGGCATACTCTCAGTGATGAGAATATAACTTTTAAAAGCCCTTTCAATAGTAGCAATAGCTGTGAAAATTATGCAAAGCCATCCTGTTATCAAAAAGAAAACTGAGAGAACACAGCATTTTAAAAAGAAAATAAAACTTTAAAGTGTGATTATATTAAATTATCGACTATTTTTTTTCTTTTTGCCTTAGTAAGGATAGTAAATGTTATGAGAAAGATGTGCTAGACAATTTTCACATTTTGATTCTTTACAGGTGGATTTCTTTATTGTTTCAGCAATGACTACAGGATATCAATGTGCTTCTAAGTTGACATTCAATTGAGAAGAACAGCTTTGATTTATGATATCCACGTCAAAAAAATCTCTGCTTTAGGGAACTGGCCAATAAAAAAAATTGCTTGCATTTTGTGATGTGAATGGATATTTTTTAGTTCTAATTTCATAATAAGAAAATAATTCACAAATCAGTCAGATAAGGAAGGAGTCATAGGATCTGCTTGGTCACTCCAGATCGCTCTAATCTCTATGAGATAAATTTTAGTCTCCCCACTAGGCCCACTGAAATTGCTAGATACATTAAGCTAATAGTCACAGCCTGCTGTTTAAATCCTCATCTGTGTTTGCTTTTATATGACCAGGCCAAAGACTACACTACTTATTTGAAATCTATAACAAATCAGTGATATGCTCTCCTATGATGGTTTCTTTTGCTACACAGTAGCTTATACATGATGGACTATTAGCATATAGTTACATATTTTTTTAAAGTGGCATGCTTTTGTAGAGGCAGCAGCTTCACTATACAATCTGCATAAAAGACAGTATTTTCTGGAAAAGCATTCCAAGGCACTTGCGCAATGTGAATAAGAGAAAGTAATTCTACATATTCTGCAAAACAGTGTCGATTATCCCTTCCCAGATGTCAAGAAAAGGAAACAGACTGTCAAGATGAATAGTTGGTTAATTTCTTTATGTTGTATTAGTAATCAGTAAACCTATTTTCTTTGTTTTTAAAATCAATAGCATTGTTTTCTGCGTACCATAAAATCAGAAGAAAAGAAATGTAATTTATATAATAAAACTTTTTTTAGCATGTAATGGAACTGTACTTGTTGGATGTTGCTGGGTTTTTTTATTGGTTGTTTGTTTTTTCCTTTAGAGTCTAATGTTAGAACAGTTCAGCAAAATACCCACCAAATTCCTCAGCAAAATTGCATGAAGTAAAAGTTATATCTGAAATTTCCAAATTAAATTCTAAAATTATTGAGAAGATCATAATATGATTATTTCACAAACATTAACAAACTGCATTATAAAATTATTAGGAATTCATCATGAAGTGCTGATAAGTTAAGAACGATAGAACTAAGATGCTGAGACAGCCTTTCATTACCCACCTTGTCTGTGCACTGTAAGATAGACTTTAATTACATAATCATAGATATTTTTTTTTTCCCTAAGAATAACTGCCTTATTCTGTGCACAGAATGGATGGTGCTTACTTAATGAGCAGCAATTCAGAATCTCTTTCTTCATAACATTTAGCGAATGGCTCTACAGCTAATTTACAGCACATTATTCAAATGCAACTCTGCTAAGGAAATTATTCCTTCTCATATCAGTTCTCCTTGATTAAGGTTAATATAGTATCTGAAATGAGAAATGACTGCCTTTTGGGAGGACTTTAGCTCTTGCTGATCTCTGTGTTTTTAATTTTGATGGTTTCTAGTAAATGAGTGAGGTAGCTTACACGTGATTTAATTTATCTGATTTCAGCACAGATACATTTTAGTTCTAATTATGATTTGAATTTTGTGTTATGAATTTCTCTTTACAATACTTCTTAGAGTTTTTATATATAGAAAACTTTTAAAATTAAAAATACAGATTACAAATATTTCTTTTCAATTCAGTTTTCATTCTTATTTAATCTCATAATTTGTGCAGATCTTGCTAGCTACCAGTCAGTAGACAAACTGGCTGAGCAGCTTTAGTTACACAGGATATTTTCCTTATCCAAACCTCCCACTTGAAAAAAAAGAGAGAGGAAATAAGGACAAGCAAAACAAATAAAAAATAATTCCTAGATGCATTACAAAATAGAACAGTTGCATAATGCTGTAGTATTTTCAGAAGGGTTGGTTCTGTATCTTACATAAGTGTGACTTATGAAATATAGTGTTCTAGTGTTCCAGAAAATTCTTATGATAATCAAAAGCATCAGTGAGGAAAATTTCTTTCTCAATATTACTGATACCCCCCAAAAATCTACACCCCACTTCCTTCCCTGATGATGATAGATTAGTAGAACTTGTTAATTCTTTGAGTTGCTTTAAGCAAAGTGTTCCTTAGAAAAACCCAAGATCTCAGTATTACCTCACAGTTTTTCATATATATGATGACTTGTTTTCCCAGATTCTCCTTTTGTTCCTCTCAAGGACTCAGTCAGGAGGTTCAAATGACTGTAGCAAACAATTCTTTCAGGATTATTGTTGTATCAGTTTTCAATTTCTCAATAAGAGCAGACTGAAACTTCCACTGAATACTCATAATATTCACTTCCTGCAAATCTTTGTTAGGATGGGTTGGATGAAAGCCTTTACAGAAATAAAATTATTTGGAGAAGGGGATGAATTATATATTATGTTTTCACATAGAAAAAAATAATGAAAGGGAAATTTCTACTGAAGAAGTTTTTAAGCACAAAAGAAGATTTTTCTAAACAGAAATCTGAATTTGGCTGATTTGTGTGGTATTATGCTGGGTAACTAACCTTTTAAGGGTACTTCCTTAAAACACCATAGAAAAATGCATTTGAGAGCAAATTATTGAAGGGGCATTATCTAATCCCATATGAAAAATGCAGATTTAAATACATGAGAAGTCAGCGAGAACTCATAAGGAAAAAGCTCCAGTGAAATACCAGAACATGAGAAAATACTAAAGTAATTGAAACAACTGATTTGAAAGTATTAAAAATTACTTATTTGTCTATGACTAATAAACAGACTAACTCTCTGTTTTGCCCCATTTCTGTAACCATGAGCAACAGGAGCCATTGCATAGAACTTAGTAGAGATAGAGTCATGTACAATATTAAGTATTTCATTGCTTTCAATCACTAATTAATCACTGTGCAATTCTTGTACATAGTAATGCAAGATTAAGAAATGCTGTCTTCTGCTTCAAATGGCTAATATCTTGAAAAAAAAGCCTCAGATAAAATGAGCTGGTTAAATATTGTCTGTTCCTTTCTTTAGAACATTGTGTTTTACATTTGTAATTAAATTCCCTATGAATTTTAAGAAACTCTTTCAATTACATAGATTAAAATTATTCTATCAATTCACAATGAACATTTTAAACAAGATGTATAAATTTATATAAAAGCAATGCACTGCCAAAACCTCTGTTAGATATATATGTAACTAATCATAATAATACATGCATGAATACTAACACACATAGGCATTTGCTTTCTCATATGTTTATGTAAAGGTTCAATAGTTAAATGATAGATTTCTTCTCCTCTGTCCACTCCATTCTTATTTCTAGTAACTGAGGAAGATCTCAAATGTTCAATGTGGGACTCCTTTTGGCCAGTGATCACGGACTGAGTTCCCCAGTACAAAAAAGACATTGACAAACAGTGACAAGTCCAGTGAGTGACCACGAGAGTAATTACAAGGTCAAGCACATGATGTATAAGAATAGGCTGAGAAAAATATATTTGTTCAATCTTAAGAAGAGAAGGTTAAGCAAAGATCTCATTGGTGTGTCTATGTAACTAGTGGAAGAATAGACAGGAAACAGACTTAAATACTTGTGATGTACAGTGATAAGGAACAGGCAACAGATACAAGTTACAGTGGGAGAAATTCTCATCAGATGTCAGAAAACAAATTTTAATAATGAAGATAATGAAATACTCAGAGGACTGTCATCCTGGATGATACTCGACAGGACACAATCCTGCACAACCTCTATCACAGCTGGCCCTTATTTCACCAAGGGATTTGACCTTCTTAGGTCACTCCTAACATAAATTATTCAATGACCCTCTAACTAAGTTAATAAAAGAGGAAACACCAGTACTAAGATTTCCAAGGTCTATCCCCTTCTTACAGCTTATTATTATATTGCGATTTTCTTTCTTTTAAATTTTTATCAAACTAAATTTTAATAAAGCATCTAACATACTTTCCTGTTTCTGGAGCTATTTATGCACTGTTTTAAAATGCCATAATTTAGTTTAGAAAGACTCTACAACTGAGTTAACAACAAGCATAAAATACTATCTTCAAAGTAGTAAATGAGGAGTTTCCTGTGTGACAGCATTATTATTAAGAGCATTGGTGAGTGTAATTCCCCATGCACTGATTTGACAATTTAGCCTGTGATGTTAGATGATGCTCATTTTACATTCTGACAGTTACACTTTTTATGAATCATGTAAGAATAAAAATTCAGCAAAATCAAAAGTGTCATAATATTAGAAAGAGTAGAGAGGAAACTCTTGGAGGCAGTTCAGTTACCCAATCTGAAACTCTACCTGAACTGCATTTAATGCTTGTGGACATATCCTACAGTGCTGTGTGGCATAAAGCAGATGGCTGAGAAAGTAAAGGCTCTCCTGCAAGTCATGCCTCTTCTGTCAGTTATGTAAGGTTTGTATGGAATATCACACAGATAACTCTGTGTAGGTAATGGACTGTACATTTTAACTGAGCAAACTGAGATCTTTTTTAAATGAGTTTATAAAGTCTTTCAGATTTCATTGCAGGATCACAAGAGACAAATTTCACTATTAGGTCAGTCATGCTTAAGCTGCAGACATGAAATACTTTGTGTTTATTTACAAAAGATTAGATTTTTTGTTAAAATTCTGAACGAACTGTGACTGTCTTAAACTGTGATCCTCCTGTTGTTGAAATTTCAGACCCACAAGAAGGTTAAGACTACTACTGTTCATCAAATTAAAGTATTTATATATTATAAATGTTCATCTGCCAGAAGGCCAACCACATCTTGAGCTGCATCAAAGGAAGTATGGCAAGCAGGTCGAGGGAGGTGATTCTGACACTCTCCTCTGCTCTGATGAGACAGCCAGCATGGCTTTACGAAAGGAAAAACCTGCCTGACCCACCTAGTGGCTTTCTGCAATGGGATAACTGTATCATTAGACAAGGGAAGAGCTATGGTTGTCATCTAGCTGGATTTCTGCAAAGCCTTTGACGCTGTCCCCCACAACATCCTTCTTTCTAACTTGATGAGGTATGGATTTGATGGATGGACTGTTCAG
>NW_010179341.1:0-1211 GCF_000695765.1 Mesitornis unicolor
GGGCTGAGTTTTGGGTTTTTTCCATACTCTTTGAGAAGCACGTGGCGGGAAGACCAACTGCAAGCCCCCACTCCCATCCCCCTGCACCTCAAGGCAAAGGGGGAGGGGGAAGATGAAGGAACTGGGAACAAAAGGTGAACCTGGGAAGAAGGGAGGGGTGGGGGGAAGGTGTTTAGATTTTAAGATCTGGCTGTATCTCCCATTGTTCTACTCTGATGTTGGTAACAAATTAAAGTTGTTGGTTTGTTTTTTTAATTCCTTATGATGAGTCTGTCTTTTGCCTCTGACCTGTTTAAGTGGTGAGAAGCCCTCCCAGTCCTTATTTTGACTAGCCCTTTTTTGGGCGTCGTGGTGCTCAGTTATGCACTGCGCCTAAACCATGACAGTCTTGCAGTCTAAATATATGTTTTCTGTAATGTTTTCTACACTGTATTGAAATAACAAATATTTTACATAGTATTAAGGTAAATAAAGATCATGCTTTGCTTTCACTACTGTGTAGGTTCACGTAACAGGTTCAAAGCTAACTTATCTGGTGATTGTAATGGAGAAGCAGAGAAGCTTTGTTTGAACTCGGCTATAAGTGTTTTTTTGGGGTCTGTCACTTCCTATGGGGAATTGTAACTACTTTTTAATATTGTTAAGTTGCAATTTTGTTACCTTGAATTCTTCTCAGACGTAACACAGAATAAGTTTCAAATTAAAAATAAAAGAATACCAAAACACATGCAAATAAGTAAATCCACCATGTTGCACTGGGTTTCCTGTGAGGGGTTTTGGGGTTTTTTTTTGGTAATAGGGGAGGGCAATGGAGATAGCCCTGTAAGAAACTGCTAGAAGTTCCCTTGGCTCCAGTGCCGCACCCACCTCTGACTAAGACCAAGCCAATGAGTGCCTTGGTGAATTGATGTATTTTAGAGGAGTACAGTACATGGATCACCCTCTCTTGCCTCGGTCACAACCAGGGCAGCCCTGGTGCGGGTGGCACGGCTGTGGCCTCAACCTCAACTTAAACTCAAGCCCTGCTGCAGCTCCAGCCTGAGAGAGAGCAGGAAACTCTTCAAGAACCAGCAGAAGAGATCTGCAGTGGATAAAGGAGTGGAAAGTGAGGAAAACAACTGTGCAGACACCAAGGCCGATGAGGAAAACAGGAGAGGGGGGAGGAGGAGGCACTGCAACGTGTGGTGAGAGTGCAGGTTGACCTGCCTGCA
>NW_010179341.1:1222-26710 GCF_000695765.1 Mesitornis unicolor
GGGGGAAGGATCCACATGAGAAGGTGGCTGCCCCTGAAAAGGCTGTGACCTCATGGGCAGTGTGGGTTGAATCAGTCTGTGGGAAGCAATGCACCATGCAGAAGGGAAGGCCACACAGGAGCAGTCTGTGAGGAAAAATCTGTGTCTATGAGCAGATCCACAGAGAAGTCTCGTGGAGAACTTTTCTCCTATGTGAAGGATGTCATATCGAAGCAGAAGAGTGGGAGAAGTCCTCCCTACCCCTTGATGAGGAAGGAATGGCAGAGACCACATGGTATGAACTGACTGCAACCCCCATGCCCAACCCCCTGTGCCACGGTGTGAGGAGAAGTTGGGGAGGGAGGTAAAGAAATGGGGAACAAAGCTGAGCCCAGGAAGAAGGGAGGTGTGGGGGGAAGGTGTTGACTTGAAGATCTCGTTGTATCTCTCACTATTTTCTATCCTGATGCTACTGGTAATAAATTAAATTTGTTTTGGTATTTTTAATCCCCAAGATGAGTCTACCTTTTGTCCGTGACTATAAGTGGTGAGTGAAAAATCCTCCAAGTCCTTTTGTCTTGGCCCACAAAATGGCATCATGGTGCTCAGTTGCCCACTGGCTTTAAACTGTGACATATGTCTCCAAAAATTTTTATATTGAAACAAAAGGGAAGTATTTTAAGTATTGTAGCCATTTTCCTTCACCTTTGGTTGCACACATAGCAGACTTAAAATAAAGATGAGCATGAACCTTTGGAGGCCAAGAGAATTTAAGTCTGAAGTGTGCTTTATATTCTAACTAACCTTCAAATGATATTTAAATAATCAGAGTTCTGTTCTCTCCAAAATGCAGCAGTAACAATGGAGTATTAACATTAGAATCTCCTCCACTGGAGAAGCTCAACAATCAAACTCCCAAATGTTGATAACATCTCCATCTCATTACTTCATTATTTCTGAGGGCAAAATCCAAATGGTAGTATAGGACTACAGGGGTATTATTATGACAGTTCCCAATAGTAATTCAACAAGTTCCACCACAAAAGGCTCTTAGAGAAATGAAGTTTCTCTGGGACACACAGGTTCATGTAGAGACAAGTAATGGATTAAAAGACAGGTTTCCAAGTACCAGGATATCATTAATGTCTCATTTTACAACAAGCTGCCCTTGTCCCTGCTCTTCTGGTGGTATCAAGCTGATGCCGGAGAACCGCACAAGCTTACTAATCAGGTCTGGATATGGTAGAGTAAGTTCACTATCAATGCATGTACAGTGATACACTTTGAAAAAAAAAATCACAGTAGACACAAGTAGTCTGTTCTGGTATCAACACCACCCTTCAGAAGTAAGATTTGGGAGTGTTAGAAAGCAGGTCTGTGAAGGCATCAGGTTAGGAGTCAAGAAAGCAAACCTCAATAATAAGAATTACTGAGAACGGAAGAGAGAAAAAAATGGAAAATACCGAGAGACAAATGAGAGTGGAGGGGCTACCACAATTTTCTACAAAATCTTTAGTGGCACAGATAATGCCCACCACAAGAAACAGTGGGAACTATATAATATCCAGCAGAACAGAAATCCAAAATAAACGTAAAGATGCATTTCATTCACAGATTGTGCAGGGAAATACAGAACTTCTTGCCCCAGATGCTGATCATTATCAAATATTTGGAGGAAAAATCATCTACAGAAACACCGCTTTGGTAACTCTGGAATACTTCATCTAAATTTGTCTTTTGCAACAGCACAAATACAGTCTCAATCAAGATGTTGCTTTAAGGAAGAAGACAACTGTCACAAAAATAACACTGAGAGTATCACAATATCAAAACAAGAAGTCATCAAAACTAGAAGTCACCGAAGCACACTACACAGGGACAGCCTGAAGATATTACAGAGATTTCAGTTGGATTTTTTGAGCCACATGTCTGACATGTGACATTAATTGAGATAGTTTTGCCCTAAAAGCACACAATAAACATAAGCATCATGAAAATAAATAATGTGACCTACATACTCCAAAATATTGAAAACATTAAAAGCCACAGAGCTAAAATGTTGAGATGCGACACAACCAAAAAGTTGACTGTTTTAACTGTCAAACAGTAAATAATCCAGATTTTAAAAAGGTTTCAAAATTCCATTAATAATAATGAAGATCGTCCAGATCTATATCTTGAGACAATAATTAATTACTTTTCTATATAGTTTACAGTAGGGTTTCAGGCATAAAATAATGAAATTTTTTAGATAATAATTTTGTAAGGCTAGTGGTCATATTTTTCCTCAAATTAAATCACTTATTATTTTTACAGATTTTCAAAGAGCTGTTACCCAAGATGCATTGAGGACAGCAGTAGGGTTGGTTTTTTGTTGTTTTTTTGGTTTTGTTTTTTTTTTGTGAATAAGTTATAGTTTAAAACTTTATCCTAAAATGTATGTTTCTTGTCAAGTATTAACAAATTGAACAAATAAAACTTTCCATTCAAGCCTAAGGTAGGCAATGGGGATTTTTTCAACAGATGTATTAGATTGCTTGCAATACATATTAAGCTTAGAGCCAGTTTTTTAAAAAACCTAAATGAGCTAGCTAATAAAAAAGTACACCTTATTTGATGTAGATATGATAGTTTCCCTGAAAGCATATCTCAGAGTCTTGGTATTAAAGGAATTAATTCAAAATATTTGCTGCACACTGAGGTCTGCACACACAACCTTCGAAAGTCAGCTTTACAAGTATGTAGCAAAACTTTCCAAAACTTTACTGCTTTTAGCATAGTTGCTTAGTTGTGTCAGATCACTGTAGTCCACAGGCATCTATTTCTTCTCCTGACTTCACTCTGGTCTCTGCAGCTAAAGGGAGTTTCAGAGTGACACAGTGAAAGTGTAGCTGTGTGAGAGTAGGCATTGTACTGAAATGTCCACTGCTTCCTATTTGGAGTTATAGGACATACTCTATTCTGTAAATTACAATTACAATGCATTTTAGTGTTTGAGATCCTGCAGAAGAAAATATTGCAAATAGAAAAAAACAAGTTAAAGTTGACAGAGCTGAAAGTACTGAATTTAAATTGCAGAAAAAGAGATTAAACTTTTTCTAGGGGGGAAAAAAGTTTTCTAATTCTAAGGATAGTTTAGTGCTGAAATGTAAAGTCTACAGCAGTTGTGCAACTTCCAATGCTTCTGTCATTAATACATGCAGCCAAACATCTGTCAGAAATGACATACATACAACTAGAGGCAGCAGTGGGTGAGAGGACTGGGTTATATACTCTTGAGGATCCACTAGACCTATCTTCCATTATCCTTACAATAATTTATAACATTTTAACAATAGAAATTGTTCATATTTTATCATCTGAACTAAAATATAAATTGCTCATCACTTTATTTCAGTTATCACAAGTGACCAAAAGTGAACTGAGGATGTACTTTCAGGTTTAAAACCATTAGAAAGCTGAAAAAAAATGGTTGAAATTTCCCCTTTTAAACATTCTCAAGAGTTATACAATCTTCACTTACTACAAACTCTATTTTAATCATTCTGTTTGAGAGCTTCATATTTCTGGAGCCAAAGCATGTATTATTTCATTTGCTTTGCACAAAGCCTGTACACATTCATTGACGCTTTTGTTGAAAGTCAAAAGAATGCGTTCTGAGGCATTCTGCAACAAGATAATTAAATTCTGTCATTCTCTTCATTTTTCATCATCATAACCTTCAATAAGAATGAATGCTGACTAAGCTTAATGTTTAACAACTAGCATAGACAAAAGTGATGTGAAGAAGCTTATGGTCTTTGTAAAATCAGTCCTTTAAAACATTTATTTCTTATGGCTCTCACAAATTTACCAATTCTTCAATAAAAGTTGTCATACTTGATCACTCTTTATCAAAATATCCCAAATAAAATGCAAAATTAAAATTACTAAGAAATGAAAGCAAAAATACCGGAATCCATGACAAATGCCAGTGTCACCTGTTGAAAATCATAATAATCTGTATCCTTCCTTTCAGTGTTTATTCTTCTTGCCATGCACAGAGTTTCTGCATAAAGACTACACAATTGTTAGTTTCATTCCTCTACATAACACTCAACAGCTATCCAGGCTAACAATCCTCTACACACTACACATATCTGGAAAAGCAGAAGGCAGTGTTGTTTATGCTTTGACTGTATATAAATATCATTTGTAGGTTTTTATTTCATCTGTGCCATTCCAAATATAAAGGTAATTAATACTGATATATGCATCCTACTCAAACCTCTCAGCCATCTTATCTGTCTCTCTGTGTGGTGGGTGAAACACAGCCTTGGTGTGTTACACATCAGTAGAAATACAGCTGTTAAGAATTCCTCGATGACAGACAAATGTTCTGAATATTTCTTACAATGAACGGTGTCATCAACTTACTTCTGATAATCTGTGACACCACCACACGACTCAGATGATAGGTTTTCTTACAGTTGTGAAAACACCTCATGGTGGGCTGGTGTTCTGGGAACCACTCTTAATTTAACTTCATGTAAAATTTTGGAGACACTTAGGATTAAGTGGTTACAGCAGTTGAAATTACTATGTCAACCTCTTTCCGCAAGAAATGACCTCTTTTTATCATGGATATAAGTAAGACACATAGTCTTTTATGAATCAAAGACTTGACGAAACTACATTGGATAACAATTCAAAATTGTCACTCTGTGTAAAACAGAGTTAGTGACACAGTTTAAACATATCACACTCAACTAGACAAACACAACATGAACATCTAGCACACCCAGTACTCATTTGCACCATTTGACATTCATTCATCACTATTTATTTTAGGTTTCATATATATAAAGTCTGAGAGACAGCTTTATTTTGCTTCATGATAGTTCAAAGAAACCACTCTTTGACAGAAAAAGGAATTAATGAAATTATGTGATGTAATATTAAACTGTTGCAACAGTACATTTTATAATTTTTCTCATCAGCTCAGCAAATAGGATTTGCCACTAGAAAAAGTGAAAGAATAAAACTTGATTATGAAAATATGCATTTGTTTAAGCGTAAGTCCAATAGTACTATTGTATTTTCTGCAGATGTCCATAATCTTTGTTTTTCAGGTGTCTTCCACCGCTGTAGTTTGCCTGTCTCTATTGTTTACAATAGCAACACTGTTTTCCATAATGTAATGCTAATTTCTTGAGGAAGAATGAGTATTTAGTTTTGTGCCATTCAAAAACCAGGATAACTTACTCTCAGAACTTAAGGACAAGTTAATGATAAAAAAAAGGTATGTGTAATTTCAACAACATCTAAAAGTAGGCCCAGTTACAACAATCAATGTGAGACAGCAAATCCTGAAGTTAAGCTTCTGTTTGTTAGATTTTGTGGGCAAGCATGTTTAATCTTTCATTTGTTACTCTGAGTGGCCCTGTCTCTTTTCTAGGTCAGAGAAAGGTAAGTGATACATATCATGCTTCTATGGATGCTATTTGCTTTAGCCAGGGATACACAGAGCCATTTCAGTGCCAGTGGTATGGTTTGATTATATCACAAAGTCCTCCTAAAAACCATGGTGATTACCAAAGAAGGAGGAACCAATCAAGGAATTACTTTGCTTACTACTTCTCTGGCATACTCTGAAACAAATTTGAGCTATTGTTGAGATTTGCTCTTTCTCTTCCACACCCAGAAATTATCTTTATCCATAGTAATATTCAGAAACAAGTGCCTGAATTAAAAAAGTTACACCTAGGAAATAAGGCAGCTCTTCAGCATGCATACATAAGTGGTACTTCATTTTATGGCTGTAGTCTACCTATAAAGTAATTGATATCTTTTAGCAATATAAAAGAGAATACAGAACTGTCACTATAACTAAATCAACTTTATATAAATGTTCTCGTACTAAAGCAAAATGTTATTTGACCTTGGGCTTGTAACTTGAATGATTCAAGTGCGGACCTGATTCATTTTGGAGGACTGCATTTTTAAAACACATGACATTCTTCTTCAGATTGGGAAACTGAGCTCCTGCCTTTAAGGTTTGTAGTAATCCTAGCAGAATTGTAGTCTGGAAAAGAGTACCAATACATTTATGCTTTCCTTACCCTTTGGCAACATTATTTTCAGGGTAAGAGCTCTAGCAGCAAATATTTTTTTATACAGTCAGCACTTGGTGCAGCTAGTGAAGCAAATCAAAACACTCTAAACTCCAGATGCTTCATTTCATGAATTCACCTCAAAGCAGATTACCACCTGGGTATATGAAACAGAAAGATAAAACATACACTTAAAGTAGTCTGTGTTTGTGCATACAGTGTGTGTAGCTTGAGTTTAGTATATCAATACAGGAATTATATTATTTGAAAAGCTAACATACTACAAATTAGAAAAGTTTTCTACCTGAATGGTATTTGAGATATTACTTAGATGCTGAGACGATATTTTGGATGAACTATAATGTGCTTAATTCAGCCGATAAATGCTCCAAGAACATAAAAAATTCTGATCCAACACCATTGATAACATATGGATCAGTGATTTATAGTTCCAATTATTGTTCTTTATTTCAGACATTCAGAAAACATATTGAGACTATTTAAATAATATTGTTTCAAAGAATGAATTGTAACTGCCCAAACATAGAGCTCATATCCCTAAGTGGCTTTTACAAAACCCTTTTCTTATCTTCATACAGGTTAAAATCTCACACTGTAGGTATATACAAAGCAGACCACAAACTTTTTTCCCCATGATTTCTACATAAATGCACTTCAACCTTCTTAAAATCTGACATTTTCTTCACAGGGTTTTGAACACCTATTACAGAATAGATAAGCATGCTTTCCATAGAGGACAAGAGCTCTTGATCCCCAGATGTAAGAAATCGAGCAAGAAAGAGAAGAGACCAGCATGGATGCATCAAGACCTGCTGACCAAACTAAAAGGCAAGAAGGAACTGCACAGGCAGTTCAAACAGGGACAGGTATCTTGGAGAGTACAGGGCTGCTGTGTGGCTGTGTAGGTACGAAGTCAGGAAGGCCAAGGCATGGCTAGAGCTGAACTTGGCAAGCTTTACGGCAACAAGAAGGGCTTCTACAAGAAGAGCTTCTACAGGTATGTCAATCAGAAAAGGAAGATTAAATAAAGCATCTCCCTCCTGATGAGCAACAATGGTGAACTGGTAATAACAAATGAGGAGAAAGCTGAGGTTCTCAATAATTTTTTTGCCTTGGTCTTCACTGTTAAGATCTTTCCTTACACCTCCTGAGTTGAATGACTGCAAGGTGGGGACCAGGGGGACAATGTCCCTTCCACTGTAAGTGAAGGCAGGGTTTGTGACCACTTGAGGAATCTGAATATATGTAAGTCTATGGGACCTGATGACTTGCATCCCAGAGTCCTGAGGGAATTCGCTGATGTAGTTGCCAAGCCACTCTCTATGATATTTGAAAAGTCATGTCAGCCAGGTGAAGTCCCTAGTGACTGAAAGAAATGAAACATTACACACATATTTAAGAAGGGTAGAAAGGAGGACCCTGGGAACTACTGACCTGTCAGCCTCACCTCTGTGCCTTGGAAGATTATGGAACAGATCCTCCTAGAAGCTCTGATAAGGCACATGGAAGACAGGGATGTGATTCAATAAGGTCCAGCAAGGCAAGTCAGGGCAAGTCCTGCCTGATCAACCCAGTGGGCTTCTATGATGGTGTGACTACGACAGTGGGAAAACTATAGATGTACTAAGTTGTAGTACTTCTCTCTAAGTTGGAAAGATACGGATTTGATGGGTGGACCATTCAGTGGATGGTTGTAAGGTTGCACCCAGAGGGTAGTGGTCAATGGCTTGATGTCCAGGTGGAGATGGGTGAGAAATGATGTCCCTCAGGGGTCTGTACTGCTTAATATCTTCAACAATGATATAGACAGTGGGATCGAGGGCACCCTCAGCAAGTTTGAAGATGACACCAAGCTGACTGGTGCAGCTGACATGCCAGAGGGATGGGATGCCATCAAAGGGAACACGGACAAACTGGAGAGGTGGGCCCATGTGAACATCATGAGGTTCAACAAGGCCATGTGCAAGGTCCTGCACCTGTGTAGGGGCAAACTTCATTATCAATACAGGCTGGGGGATGATGTGATAGAGAGCACCCCTGTGGAAAAGAACTTGGGGATACTGGTGGACGTAAAGCTGGACATGACCCAACAAAGCACGCTCACAGCCCAGATGCCCAACCACATCCTGGGCTACATCAAAAGAAGTGTGGCAAGCAGATTGAGAGAGGTGGTTCTGCCCCTCTACTCTGCTCTGGTGAGACCATATCTAGAATACTGTGTCCAGCCTTGAAGTCCCCCAAGACAAGATGGATATGGATCTGTTGGAGCTGGTCAAGAGCAATGAAAATGACCAGAGGGCTGGAGCACAGGTCCAATGAAGACAGGCTGAGAGATCTGGAAAAGAGAAGGCTCTGGTAAGACCACTATAGTGGTCTTCCAGTACTTGAAAGTTGTGTAGCAATAGGATGATGGGGAATAATTTTAAACTAGAGCAGGGTATATTTAGATCAGGCATTAGGAATTAGTTCTTTACTATGAGGATTGTGAAACGCTGTCACAGGTCGCCCAGTGAGGTGGTGCAGGCCCCATCCCCGGAGACATTCAAGATCAGGCTTGATGGGGCTCTGAGCAGCCTGATCTAGTCCCTGCTTACTGTAGGAGGGATGGACTAGATGACCTCTAAAGGTCCCTTCCAATCCAACTGTGCATTCTATGATTCTAAAATTTGGCCCCACTGAAGACCATGGAGAAAAATTCCCACCAATTCCAGCTAAGCTTATACTTCACCTTTTCATTTCTTTTGCCACAGAAACATTTTATTGCAGCCAATAGCCTGAAATATGTGGAATCATGTAGACTGGAGTCTTTCATGTAAATCTGCACCATGGATGTGCTTACTGTCTGCAGCACAGGGCAAATGCAGCAGTATTTATTGTCTGAGAAGTGAACGCAGCCACTTTTTTCCTGGATGCAAAAATTCCCAGCAGAGCCAGTCGGGATGCTGATGTTCTCCACTGTCTTGCCAGATAAAGAAGGCACTGGAATCATATAAAGGGGTGGAAATGCTTCAGGCAGAGTCACTTCCGAATTGACTGACTTATTACTGCATGTACACTAGGACTAAGTCAATTCCCTTGGAATCTCCACCACTCATCAGCGCTCCAGGTGCTGTATTAGGAGAAACACTTGCCTTTTGGATAATGCAGAGATCCTGCATTTACAACAATACAATTCCTGCAAATTCCCTGGTGATAATGGTGTGAACACCCCTCATATTCCTGCAAGAGACTAACACAGGTTCAGGTCAATTTTGTTAATCTCTGTAGTGCATACTGCAGATTCCTTGATCTTACGTTCGTTACCTTTAGTATTAGCCAGTATGAATATGTGGCTAATTCTACTGGACTCAAATACTAAAATCGGATGCCGAACTTTCTATTCTGTGTTAATCTGAGACTTCTTCCTCCAGTCTTTTTTAATACTAACATAATTTCTATTAGGGATTATCTACTTGGGAACCTTTTAACCCTTTACTTTCAGCAAGTTCTCAGTAATTATAGTCTTTGTTATAGTTGCTCCAAGTGCCTTTGAACTTACAAATGAAATAAGACTCACAGAACAGGTCCAGAAAAGACTACACTTTTCAAGCCCAGAGGAAAGAACCACTACACAAAATCTACAATTCCTCTCCCTGACCTTGGAAAGACAAATGTATTCAAGGCTATGAAACTGAGCTCAAAATCTGAGACAGATGTGTAGACCTTTGATGACACTGACAAGTAAAGAAAAAGGTTTACATGTTATATATCTTATGATACTGTAAAGACGATACTCAGTATTACTTTTGAGCTGGTGTTACAATATGAAGTTTGATGGGATGCAACTCTATAGCTTAACTGTCCACTTTTTTCCAACCTTTATGGAAAACGAGAAATACAGAAGATAAGCATGACCTATTGACAAATGATTAGGAAGCAGATAAGAGTTTTGTCCAAATGCATCAGCAACTAAAAGAAACTGAATGAACTGTATGGTAGCTTAAGGTTACTATTCTTCACTAGAACTGAATTTATTTTTTTCAATCTCAAACATGGCTTCTCAAATTAAAGATAGATATATATATGTGTCAAAAACTCTCTAAGGGAATTTGATGACTCCTTTGTTGTTTCAACATTTCTAATTAAAACAAAAAGATGGAACATACAGAAGAGTATGTTTACTTTCAGGTCGTCAATATCATCTGTCAGTGCTAAACTAAAATTAAATCTTTTTTCATTAAACACTGTACTATGTTCTCAGTGTTGTATTGATCTTGTCTCCAATTCCTTTCAATGGGCAAAATATTTGACTGTTCTCCATTGGGTATTCAGAGCTATTTAAATCCCATAATGAAACAAATTTATACCAAGTTTAATTCAAAGAGTATCTTGTTCACTTCTGGAATGTAATCAAATCAGAACTGGATTTGCGTCTCGTACAAGGTATTGCACTCACAGTGGGAAATATAAACTAACAGGTAAGTCTAATTCACTGAATGAAAGTATTCTGATTGCAATTAAAGTGGTTGCTTAAGTATTTGATTTCAACTTCAGAACAGAAAGCTTAGGATAGTAATGGAATGACATTTTTTAACTTTTTCAAGAAAGAATGATTCTAATCTGACAAAAATTGTTCCCTATTTAAAAATTGACAACCATGGCATTTGAGCAAGAATTAACATTTCCAAAGGTTCTCCACAGAAAAACATATTTTAGAGAATATAACTACAAAGGTTGGATTTTAAAAAGATTATTTAGGTTTGATGATGTATATTGGAAAAAGAGCCAGTAAACAATATTGAAATTTTCAAATTCAAGGTAAGGTTAGTAGTACAAATGGATGTCCTTCTTTTCAAACTTCTTGTAAGTACAAACCTGTAAACATCTTAGTTTTGCTCATGTGCTCATCATGTTGTGATTTCAAAGCAAGAGCTCTGTATATGAAGAATGTGAGCATGCTGGAGTCCTACTCTGTAACATTTTGCATTTAAAAAAAGATTGGCACAGATTTCATTGGGAAAATATAATTTATAAAGACTTTCTCAGATATATTAGCAATCAAGAAGGTATGAGTTGGAATACTGCATTTATTTTTCTTCTTCCTAGTACTCAATGAAGTGTTTCTATCTCCTGCAAAATTTGATTTAGTGAAAAGGGGAGAAAATCCTCAGTGAAATAAGTAAAGATGACTTGTCTCTAAATGTGCAGAGAAAACGTTTGATCTTTTCTCCCTTTTTATACACAAAGGACACGGTATTTTCTGGATTTCTGTGAAGTTTAACACCGGTTTGTTTATTGTTTTAATTATTACTGTAATTTAAGAGATATAACAAGCCAATTTTTCTACGGAAAAAAGGTCATAAAAGGAAGAAAGAAAAAAAGGCGTAAAAATGCACATTTATTTGGAGCTAAAAGTTAATAAGGTCCTGGGAGTACAAAGTCAGTAATTGTGAACTTGACTTGACAACCAGGACAAGTAACCTCTGAAATATGTGTCTTCTGCCTATCTTTGCTCTATGGGTTCAAACTGTTTTCTTTTTCTTAATCAGAAAGGATTTAATGTTGAAACTTGGAAAGTTTTAGATACACTAAAAGAGGCAGGACCACCCATTCACCTCCCTCAGCTATTACTGGGGGCATTACTGCAATTGCTGAAGAATAATTGCAGCTACCGAGATTAGATTTTTTGAAGGAAGATATCTATATAACATGATTACTTTTTGTCTATGTTTATTGGCAAAGGTATATGTTCAGCTGAGAGCACCAACCACTTTTCATACAATTTTCTACATTGAGTCACAAGTTTAAAAAGATATGCCTGCAAATGCATCATGGCTCAATGCAAAGGCAATAGGAAACTGTGAGTAGAACTGTAGAAATAAACTATTCTGATCCACTGAATAAACTTTAATTGGTAAAATAAAAGAATATGTATTAATCATTTGATGTCATTAAGAAATTACATGGAAGTCCATCACTGCCAACAGCCACAGTTTGAATTCACTACTTTGTAATGGCCAAAGGGAATAGTTACAGACCAGTGTGTAACCTAAAATTAAGAACTATTCCTCCTTAAGTGATATGACTTCCTTGATCTATACATATTGCTTTCTTCATGCCAATTAACTTTGCTAAGGCTATATTAAAATCATGTGAATATTTGCTTCCATTGACTTGAACCCTTGGTACATTTTATCTTTTTTCTGGAATGAAGTGAGCTGTCTAAAATATGAGTTTGCACCATTAGGTTCAGAATAAGGTATTTTAATGTAAGATATAGCACATGGTGTTCCAAGTTAATGTTCACTTTCAATTTAGCTATTTGATTTCTTTCCTGTAAGAGTAGCTAAAACAGATTATATTTAAGAGGCTTCATGCCTCAAAAAAATAACCACTGGAGGCAGCAATGGGTGAGTAAACAAGCTTTTCATTTTAAGAGAGCTTGGATGTTATGGACATATAAGAACTGACTGAAAAAGGGAAAAAACAGATTGTCTAAGGAAGAGTTTGGTGGTTGCTGTCAAGATACAGAAAAGTACTGATTCCCTTAAAAACTAATAAGTGTATTAGTTCCATTGTTGAAACAAGACACGCAGCTGTAATCCTGGAAGAGGTTACCTATTACAGCTATTTCATGTCCAAGAAATTTTGCAAAGCTATCATTCTTTCTGCCTCTTTTCACTCCAAAGTGTCAGTAGGGTTTCATGGATACTTGGAACATTTTGGGAGGAACAGGGCCAGTACTTTCCACATGTTTCATATCTGAATCCTTAGGGACAAAATTGGAACCCAAAGATCATACAGAAAAACCAATCTTATCTAACATCTGTGATCAACTTGACTCAAAAGCAAAAACTCAAGTAAATAACTGTTAACTGCTATTCATTTAAACAAATAAATAAGTACGTTTAGTGCTTTTCTAGAAAACCATTATTTTTCTTTGTTTAATCTCCTTAAAAAATGAGTACAAGAGACTTTTAATAATGCAGTCATGTTACTGAGATTAAAGACCAACGTATAACTATATATCTTGCTAAGAACTGTTTTATTATTATAATTTACACACAAGTTTCTCTTCTTCATGTAGAGGGTGAAAATGCAGGATGGTACACCTATGAGCTGTGTATACTCTACTCCTTATCACTGCACAATGACAAAACCAGAAAGCACTTATCCATCACAGAGAAGGAGCTAAGCCATCTGCTTAATATTTGTATAAGCAGAATAAGTAGTTCTATGATGCTGCTGTTTTTTCTGTCACTATGTCTGAAAAGCTAATATTACTGTCAGTACACCTCTGACATCTGTGTTTAAAACAAAATAATCATTAATTTGCAAAAATATCATTGTGCATTGTTCTCCGTGTGACAAATGAAGGTAGTTTTATCAACATGTAATGATTTAGGTAAGCCACAGCCATCCTCTTTCTGCTATATTTTCACTTGGTAGCAAGACTGAAAATTGAGATTGGCTTCCCCACACTGCCTAGAAGAACCAGAAATGAACTAAGACTCAGTGATTGACCCAGCTTCACAGTTAAGGGTATCTTTAAATTGCTAATAAAGTGTAACAGGCAGTGCTGTTGCCATTCTATTGTTAATTCGTATCAACTGTGATATGAGGCAGAACACTCAGGTAAGGAAAGACTAACTTTTCAGCCAAGGTTATATTTTTCAGAATCATAATGTAAATACACATTTCAGCAGCTTATTTAGCAACATAGGAATGATTCAGGTATTTAGACACAGAAAAATACAAAACCCTTTTTAAGCATATTCATTTAATATAGAAAAAGTTTAAAATATCATAGATTGGATACTTACTGTCTTTTGCCAAATATTAATTATCGACTTCCATTATTTTTCATAATTACTTTACAGTTGAATAGTGTCTCTAACAGGACATGCAAATCAGAGCTTTGATGCTGTGCAGAATTCCAATCACACTTGAAAGCTCACAGTATGCCAAAATAAAGCAAGCATGCTGAAAACATTTTAATGTGGAGCCAAAAAAAGTTTTAGAAAACCAGTTTAAATTCTGCGTGCTTTCAAAAAGAAATAAGAGACTCCATTTCTTTCATAATGTTTAAAACAAGCTACTTTGGCATCGTATTAGAAAACAGAACATTGTCTTATTTAATTCTCTACAAAAGATGTGAGTTTACATGTACTTAACAGATTTTTGTATCAGAACTGCATTAGTTATTGCAGTGAAGAAATAAATGTATTCAAATCATGCTGGAATTAACCTATAAAGAGAACTGCCTTGTCTTTGTGCATTCAAATTTATTAAAAAAAATGTATGAAGGTATTTCTTTGTGTATAAAGAACCGTAAGATTCAGAGTGACCAAGTTTTTATTCAACAGTCCCTTTCCAAGAATCAGCGCCATTTGCACCTTCCAGGGGCTGTTTTGCTTCTGAAGATTTAAGAATAAAATCCAGAAGCTGGAACAAGCTTTAGGTAGTTACTGAGGCTAAAAGAGAATGCAACACTTTTCCCTTCACCCCTTCTCAGTTTCCTTCCCAGTTTTTTTATCATCTGCCTCAAGCAGAGAAGCTCAAACAAGTACAGGAACTCTGTTAATACACTACAAAGCGAAGGAAAAAAAAATTAAGACCAACAGGCAGTTCTGATGCATGGTGTTTTCATGCTGTTCTGTTAGAAAGGAATCTTTTAAAAAGAGATTTATAGCAAGTAGTACATGGTAAAAGCATGAAACTCCACACAGAGAAGCAAGTTAACTAATTCTCCAAGTGTGCTAGGGTTGAGCAATAACAATAAGCAAAAATCCCCCAGCATTAGGGTGCAAACTTTGGAATGAAAGAAGGTGAATAAGTGTTAAGGTTTTCTGTCAAGTATAAAATCAGAAAACCTATTTAAGAGTGATGTGAGTTCAGAGACAATATTTTGTTTTCAGCACCATATATATTATTTCAGGAAGCATGACGACAAAAAATTGTTAACAGACCTGTAGCAAAAACTAATGGCGGCTCTGAAAGAGACTGAAGAGCATAGTGAGAAGTGTAGAAGAATACAAAGTGACGAAAATCCTTGGTGATTGTCGCAGTGGAGAAAAGCAGCACATGGGTAAGAGAAGCAGTGAGGGAGAAGCTTGTGAGTGAAAGGAGCAGTCAACACAGAGTGTTTGTACTGCCAGGTCTGCTGCACCTAAATCATCTTAATGTCCAGCCAGATATAATAATTTGTAAATAAAGATCACTTCAATCAATTAGCTTCACTATAAGCTGCTTCTTTGCAGAAAAGCATCATAGAATCACAGATGGTTTGGGTTGGAAGAGACCTTCCACGACCATCTAGTTCAAACACTCTGCCATGGGCAGGGACAGCTTTCACTAGATCAGGTTGCTCAAGGCCCCTTCAAACCTGACTGTGAACACTTCCAATAGTGGAGCATCCACACCTTCTCTGGGCAGTCTGTTTCAGTGTCTCATCATTGTCATTGTAAAAAATTTCTTCTTTATGTCCCATTGAAACCTACTCTCTTTCTGTTTAAAACCACTGCCCCATGTGCTGTCGCTACAGACACTGATAGCAAGTCTCTCTCCATCTTTCTTATAAGCCCACTTCGAGTATTGAAATGCCATAATTATGTCTATTGGAGCTTTCTGTTCTCCAGGCTGAACAACACCAATTCTCTCAGTTTTTCTTCATAGGAGAGATGTTCCAGCCCTCTGATCATTATTTTCATGGTTCCACTCTGGACCTGCTTCAATAGGAGACATCTTTCTTGTACTGAGGACACCAAAGCTGGGAGCAGTATTCCAGGTGGGGTCTCAAGAGAGCAGAGTAGAGGGGGACAATTTACCTCTCTTGATCTGCTGGCCACACTTATGCAGCCTAAGATTAGCATTCTCGGCTGAAAGCACACATTGCTGGTTCATGTTCACCAGTATCTTTTCTCTGCAGGGATGCTCTCAATCCATTCGTCCCTCAGTCTGAATTGATATCGGGGATTGCCCTGATCTAGGCACAGGAACTTGCACTTGGCCTTGTTTAACTTTAAGAGGTACACATAGGCCCACTCCTCAAGCCTGTCAGGGTCCCTCTGGATGGCCTCTGGTATCATCTGCAAACTTGCTTAGAGTGTACTCATGTCATTGATGAAAATATTAATAGTAATAGTCTCAGTCTGGGACTAATGTCCCTTGTGGAGACAACATTTATTACTGGTTTCCACTTGGATATCAAGCCATTGACCGTAACTCTTTGGACATGGCTAACATCTCTCTCCAATATAGCAGCAAGAATATTGTGGGGGGCTATATCAAATGTCTTACAGAAACCTAGGTAGATGACATCTGTAGCTCTTTCCTTGTCCATTGATGCAGTCACTTCATCATAGAAGGCCACTGGATAAGTCAGGCACAATATGCTCTTGGTGAAGCCATGATGTCCCTAATAACTTCCCTGTGTTTCACGTGCTTCAATGTAATTTCCAGGAGGATCTGCTCCATTGAAACCCATCCAGGTCTCTACAGGCCCCCTCCCCTGCTGTATCTTGGATTAATCCAATTATCTTCAATGCATATACACTGGTGCAAAATCTATGCAAAAACATTTAATTTTCTGATTCCATATATCTACTCAGACATTCCACATTTGTGGTACTATTCAAAATCTTCCTAAATCTCCTTTTAAATTCTCAGGAACTTTACCTAGCTACGGACATTCTGATTTCAGAAGGTATTTTAGCAAGATTAAAATGGCAAAATGGAATGGAATAAAATCAGTTCTTAGGACTGGTCACAAAAGTACTGAGAACTTATGTCAAGCAGAAACAGGGTATCAAGCTACTTTTAAACGTCTGGCTACAAACTTCAATTAATCTGATATTATACAGACTACTTTTGATAAAGCTGGGACCTGAAATGTTATCTGTAATGTCCAACCTAATCTGTTAAAATTCTAACATCCATAATTTATTTTAGTTCTCAAGCAATCCTGTTACACAGTTCTTAAGATAACCACAAGATGCAAAACTTACTTTACTTCTCCTCTGAGTTTTATCCTAGGAAGCATTTAGGAACTAATTTTTGGCTCATTTACATTAATGACTAAGTTCAGGCTAACTAGTGCTGTAGGATTAGGGCCTTAGACTCCCTTTGCTTAGTCTTTCCTTCTTTTGTACAACTCGCTGGAGATAGAATAGTACTCTTTGAATTGCAGTGATTTTGCCTCATGTGTGTTTTGAAGTGCTTTATGCATTTACCACAGACTACAAATAATGAGAACAAAAGGTGGTTATTTTGAGTAAGAAAAGGTGTTTACAAGAAAAAGAAAATATAGTGCTCCTTTATATTCCCTGTGGTACACAAAACAGACTCATAGTGTCTCCTCATTTTTCAAAACAACACAAATAAAAAGGTCACAGAGATAAAGGAGGAACAATGCACAGAAGAACCACCAACAAAACAGAAGAAATGAGATGCACTCAGTTTACAGCCCTAAACACTTATTACAGCATCTGAAAAGTATGACTTTTGTGACCACTGTCTCCAGCTAATACAACAAGACTGGGCTGACGTAGATATAGATCACAACATAACCTAATTATTTTGTTTCAGTCCTTATTGACTGTTTATTTTGCAGGAGGATACATAACCTCAGCTCACCCTGGGATGAAAAGAGCAAAGGCCAGAGGAGCATTCGAAATTTTGTCTGGCGTTTGGCACAGAGAACACACACAGCTGTTAAGAGGACATTGTGCCATTCAAGTCTGGCTTATATATTACTAGTTCAAAACACAGGTACTGGATCCCAGCATTACATAAATCTAAACAGCGTTTTGTGTGCTGCCATGTAAACTAACTTTGCAATGACCTCTCTGCTGGAAAAGGTATGGTCTTGGTCCGGCAGGCTGTCCCCAAGCATATATCAGCCAACCCACAGAGCTGATCAGCAGCTGGCTACCAGCTCATGGCTACTTGCATGGGGAAGGTTCAGTTTCCACTTCCTCTCTTCTCATCCTCTGCTGCTCCCCAGTGCTCCCAGCTGTGTGTCTCTGTTACCAGCCTTCCTCCAGCTGCAGAGCCCTGTTAAAATCTTTGGTGAATAAATTCAGCTGAGAAGTCTAGTTGGGTTAGTTTTCTAGTAGTTTAGCATGGGTGTAATTTTTCATCTAAGTAATTTAGAGCACCTGGATATAAAAGGGAAGGCAAAGCAGAAGATGCCACAATTTACAACAGCTTGTAGAAAGGAAGAACTTGGCTAGCTCATCACACACAATAGTGACAGCTATTAGTATTAGCAGTTACAGGATTAGCAGACATTACACAAATGAATCCTCAACATTCTTCTGAGATTAAGCAAATAAATATCTCATTCCACTGGGAGACACAGAGTGCAAAGACCAAAAATACTCAATTATTCAAATTATTATTAGTAGTAGTAGTAGTATTATTCCATCCTTTTTTAAAAAAAAGGTACCATAGTTTTCATACTATTTGTATTCACTTTCTGTAGATTTCTTTTGGCACACTGGGATGATTATCAAAAGGAATGACTGCTCTTTTCAGCAAATACAGCAGAAGGGAAGTTCTCAATTTATAATTCACATGGGCAGCATAATTCACGGAGCTGCTGTATTAATCCAGCCAAGTAACAGAAATATATCATATTGCCTATGGGGCCATAAAAACAAGTTCAAGTACTGGACACCTGGAGGAATACTTACAGCAAAGAGTGTGGGAGCAATTCATTGCCCAAAATAAGCTACTGCATTCATGAAGCAACTGACAACAAACAGCACACTATTAGAACTGGACATAATTCTAGCTGTTTTTTAGTTGGTAACATATCTATATTTGAACTACATTGTAGATCTTATTCAGCTTACAAAAGAGAAAGAATCCACAACACTGCACAAACTTCAGACATGTTCATCTTGCTCTTCCAATGTTGAGATTTTGTCTTCTTCTTATATGCAGGAACACATCAACTTACTTCATATTAAAACTGTTAAACATTTTCAGGTCACGAATGGTTTATAAACAGTTCTTGTCTTTAACTGTGAGTTTGCATGATGACAGACAAAAATTCATGTGCAGGCTGAGTTCAAATGCATGAACTCAGAAAAGTGCATTCTTTGCTAAAAAACTTTGTGTGACTTCTTCAGCTGGAAGTTGATTCTAGCATTTTGAGTATAATCTGCACTGTCAGTGATCAAACATTAAGAGACTTTCCTGACTTAACTGCAGAAATTATAGGTAAAATCTAAAACAGAAGCTATGAATATATCCCCCCATTCCCTTACTGCAACTGTAACATCGAAGTCAGAAAGAAAATTAAAAGTTTGGGACTGTCTGTAGAACAACTCAAACCTTCACTCAAAGCAGAAGATACCTCACACTCTATTAGTGCCAAAAACCACTGAGGCTGCACAGATTTTGGTACAGACATTTTGATAGAGCTGTTATCTAACTACCTAGTGAGAATAGCCATGTGACTGAAGTCTGAAATTTTGAAGATTTTCTGAAATGTCTCATCTAAAACAAAAGCATGCAAAACAATTTTGTAGGGACAACAAGGCCACTAGAATGCTTTATATTAACATTTTTTGAGCAAAGCAGGGGATTTAGCCAACAAATTGTCAGACATCCCAAGAAACTGAAATTTTTATTGGCAATACTTGGCACTGGACTTCTGCAAATGTCATTTCAAAATTAAAACTCTAAAATTCATACTTGTCAAAGTCTTCAGATGTAGTAATAACACTTCCATCTCCAGCGTGGCTGTAAATTGAGACTTAACTCCGTTCATGAGGTTTTCTATATAGATGCTTTGTGCATGGCAGTATATACATGGAAAAAAAGAGAATATTCTGTCAAAGACCACAGTTTAAATTATAAAACCCTTAAGACAGTGCACATGAGCTTAAACTTGTTCGTATCATTTCTTCATAAGAATGTACAGATATAAATATTCTATTTCGGGGGGGGGGGGAATTTAAACTATAAAAACAAACCTCCAGACAGGAGATTATGAATAGAAATATCTACGGAATATATTAGAAACTCAGACAGCAATGATAGAGTGAAACCTTCAAGATTTTAATCACACAAATATGACAGAATCAGGTTATCAAGAAATAATTATCAGGTTTTATCAGCTATAAACAACTACTCACAGTCCTTCATCCTATACTGAGTTTACATCTTTAAAATCTAACCAATGCTGCTGTACACAGGGTGGCATCATGACTGCAGAAGTCATACGCAAGACTGCAGGTGGGGAACAACAGCTCCAGCAGTCTCTCAGTAGGATGGAGGAAACTATGTAAAACCAAAATCTCTCCTTGGTGTTAATAACGTGGAACGTATAATTTCAGCAGAAAGACCAAATCACACTGAGAAAAGCTTTTAAATAGAAACAATGAGGAAGACATATGACAACTCAGAGCCTAGTAAAGAGATGATGGATGGGGTGGAAAGGAAAAAGTGCTGGGCAATGGGAGCAAAAGAGAACTGTCTCTAGCACTGCGGTATAAAGGATGAAGGATAGCAAATCAACTGGATGAAAGAATCAGGAAGCTAAGGTTTTTTTTAAAAGACAAACTGAGTGTAAATGTAACTAGAGGAGCAACACTGCAGTGTCACAACCAGCTGCTCAAGACAGAATGGGAGAAGGAAGGCAGTAAAAGTTGCCATCCCTAACCTGGCAGTAGACTAACTTAGGTTTCCCTCTGAAGGATAGCAAGCAGCAGGTGAGCTGTCTCTTGATGAACTGTTGCTTCTGAATATTCCAGTTAAAATGTATTTTGAAGATGTAAAGGAAACTGAGAAAGAAGAGTTATGTTCATTTTCTCACCTCATGTTTATCTTCTGGTTCTTTACCATTCAAAAACTTAAACTATTGCTTCACAAGAATAAACTAAAATTATTTCTAGATTACAGCTTGTTTGTTATTAAAACAGCAGATAAAGCTGGAAGTACTGACTCCCATGTTTCTTCAAAGGCTATGAGTCAGGTGAAGGAGAGTAAGCAAGCTACCTGCCATTTAAGAAGAGTTTGGGAGGTCATGAGTCAAACTGTGCCTTGGCATGACCCCTCAGCAGGATCACTTCTCAGAAGATTAGTAATTTTCTGGCAGGAATAGCAGTAACATCGATCATCACTCCAGGCAAAACCCCAAACTGTTGCAGCACTGTACACACTGATCTCTGACACAAAGCTAAAACAATGTGTTTAGTACTACAGAAATAAAACTACAACAGCATTAATGACACCCTTTCTCAGTGTGACCTGCTGTCATTTGTCAATAGAGTTAGTCATTGTGTTTGCCATATTGACCCCAGGCCAGGTATTACTGGGGCAAATATAAAGTATTTGATTTTGCACTCTGGCTATACTTTATCTGCAAGGTGAAATTTCCAGGTCTTAAAACACAGCAGCTGTCTGTTTTGCTTGAATTTGCACAATTCCCAATTGTGAAGTTGGAAGACAATTTTCTTCTTCAGGGGTGTTTTAGAATGGATTTTTTTATGCTTTGCATTGTAACTGATCATGAACTGATTAATGTCTACTGCATATTCTGTGAACTGAATCCTAGTTAAGTGTTTCAACAAATTATCATAATGGCAATCCAATTATTATTATTCAAAGAGAGAAAAAAATACATTTTCAATATAAAATCATTAGAAAAACACTGTCTGTACAAATGTAATCTTTGCTTTTAATATGAGGCCCACAGATTTCTATATTCATTTCCAATACTTGCTGCAATGCAACATTTAATGAGAGCAAATGGGCTAAGTGCATTAACAGAGTTTTCCCCATGAAGGAGGCCTCTCACAGGTGTTGAGCCTTTTGAAGGGAGAATTTTAAACCAGAGCCTTTATTTCTTACTTGTGAACACAATTGTAAGTTACTCAAACCAATGGGAGTCCAAAGGAAAGAAATGAACATGCTATCACCTAGGAAACTCTTTTCCAGAGCTGATACTACAGATCGCAAAGTTCAGAGTAAGCTGGCTCGGGAGTCCAGGCTTTTGTTAGAAAATATGCTATTCTGAGTAATGGCTAGAAAAGCCCATGTAGTTCTCATGATGCCAACAGTGTTCCATTCAGCTCTAGTGAAAATCTAACAAGAAGAAGGAAGAGAAAGAACAGTAGCCAAACAAAAGTGCATGATCATACTGAGTACTGTCCTACTGATCGTCAAGGTGTTCTTACAAGAGGTAAATATGGCTTTTGTCCACAACCTTCAGGTTCAGTTTAGAAAGGAAAGATGACGCTGACTCAGATTAAATAAAAATGCAATGCTAAATCTGAATTACATATAATTAACTATTTAAAACCTTCAGAGTAAACTATCTGAAAAATTTCTGGAACATAAGACACTTCTAACCTACCAGGAGAAATAAGATCTGAAGAAAAAGAGCTGCAGTTAAAGAAGAGGCAGCATTCAGTAAGTTAACAGGGTGCATCCACCCACCATTTACAACACCCTGGTTCCACTTTCTATAAAAATATGTAATAATCCAGCACATTACTTATCTTTCTTATTACTACTATTTTATGGTTTTATCTTTCACGTTTTATAGTAAATCAAGTTACAGTTAATTTGCTGCCTACGAAGAACAATGTAATTTCAGTTCTGGACCATTAAATGTTAAACACATGGATCACTTTTGAAGCTAACCAAAACAAAGATCCTGATCTTCCAAACACAGCAAGCTTACTAAATATGTGCTTAGTTATAAGCATGTCTGTGTACCTACAAGCAAGTTATAAGCACGCTTTTTATTGAACCACAGCATGAGTTTTACAGAAAACCAACCTGAGATCCTGCTCCTCTAAAAAATGGCATGTGGAAAAAAGGAAAAGAAACCAGAAGGAAAAATGAATATAAGCATTTAGAAGCATTAGAACACCTTAATGCCAATACAAAGAAGATGTTCATTAACTTGAATGAGCCAATCCTGCCAGCTAGAGCATCAGCAAACTGAGTCCTGGTGACTATCAGAAGGCAGCAATTTGTAATTCTGTACCATAGAAACATAAGGAACATACAGAGGAAACGATGGGCAAATCTTCCACGCACAGAATCAAAGAGCTGATATACCAAAGAAAGTGAGAGTATAACTGAAGACTAAAAAAGATTGCAATGGCAATAGATGAGTTTTAAAACCTGAGTTACTGTACTACAGCTACTAATAACAGTTTTGTGCCAGAAACTGTTCATTGTGAAACCAAAGGTGAAAAAAATAAGTTAGATTAAATGTAGGCTTAAGAATCCTGATCGCTTAAAGCTCTTTAAGCAAAAGTGATATATAGAAGCAGAGGAAACCTATGACAAGGAAAACCCTAAGCTAAAACCAAAATTCAATCACCAACCTCAAGGTAATCTTTCAGAAAACTTTTTAGACTGAATTAAAGATACTTGTCAGTAACAACACAGCAGTCAGGCATTTTGTTCTCTATACCCTTCTCTAATTCAATGCTAATATATTTCTTCTTCTTCCAGATGGCTCTATGGCATTGAAACATCCTGAATGTAATGAGTAAGATCTATAGATTATTTGAAATCCTATGGAAATGGATGGTTTGCACTAAATACATATCCACATGCTGACTAATTAAGTTTCTGTAAACAAATGTGTTGAAGGTGCTTAACTGTACAACTAAAATGGAACAAACCAGCTTTGCCTGCATTTGTTTGTCCATTAAGTAATAAACCTCCATGCGCTCTAGAAGTCTTTTAAGCAAGCTAGTTTCATCTGACAGATGGGGCACAGGATTGCAGTTTGAAATATGCCTCAGAGAATATCTAAACAGAGGTGAAAGAATGACAGAATTGCACATGATTCTCATGTCTACAGATGTTCCTTCAGCAGAGGGTCAGGCAAGACCACACTGATCAAAGACAAATTACTACTCGTTTGTAAGGAAGTATAAACATTTTCCAGCATAAACCAGGGATCTCATTGATGCTTATAAATATCTAAAGAGCAGGTGTCAGGAGGATGAGACCAGACTCTTCTCAGTTGCACCCAGCAACAGGACGGGTCGCAATTGGTCACAAACTGGAACGTAGGAGGTTCAATCTAAACATAAGGATAAACTTCTTTGCTGCAACAGTGACAGAGCACTGGAACAGGCTGCCCAGAGAGGTTGCAGAGTCTCCTTCTCTGGAGACATTCAAAACCCTCCTGGACTCGTTCCTCTGCAGTCTTCTCTAGGTGATCCTGCTCTGGCAGGGGGGTTGGACTAGATGATTTCCAGAGGGCCCTTCCAACCCCTATGACACCATTCTGTGACAAACATATAACTTTGCATAATATTCCAGACACTTCCTGTTTTTGCAGTTATACTTGCAAAAGCAAACAAAAAAAATCAAACTGTTTTAATTATATTCCTGGTCCAGTATCTGGTTCAGTACAGAAAAAAAAAATCAATAAATCTTTACACATATATCTTCATGCTTCCCATTCCATGCTGTTAAAATAAGATACTAATGCCGTATTTGTCTAACTCACAGAGATTTGTAAAGACTGATCAATATCTGAAAATTACAAGGAATCTCCAAACAAGACCAAGAAAAAGGACACATTTAGTCTAATTCTTGATGACACTCAGATTGCACTTTCTCTTTTCACAGTAGGAAGGTAAAGGATATAAGTTTACTGTTCTGTTTTATAAATATTTTCACCTATTACTGCACTGTGTCCTTTATTTATAATAGACCAAAGTGAAGATGAAAGACCACAGATGAAGTTGAATCACACTAGTTATGAAGTCAAAAAAAACCCCTATGGTTTTAGAATATATATATATACACACACAGACATTACCTATATTATGAAAACAGTGTTGAAGAATATCCATACAGTACACACAGAAGGCTAAATAACACTTAACTAATCCATGAATTAAAACTATGATGTATCTGCAACAAGTTTGTACTGGTAAAGTAAATGGATAGTCCATGTTAAAAAATCCAGAAAATTCTGTCATGGATCAAAAAATAATTCCTGAATAGCATTCCTTTAGAAAGGTCACATTTGTTTCCTTGTTTTAAAAAGCACTAACTTTGAACAAGAATAACGCACAACTTCAAGAATAAGTCTGTGCAGAACTTGTACGGGACAGAGATATAAAATACGGTGTTAACCATAATTATAATCGCATGACAACATATGCAAATCAGTGTCCAAAAGGAAATGTGTCACTGATATCTCTGCACTCTTACTATGTGCAATTGCTATTCTACCTTGCATTAATTATTTGTAAACGTGTACAAAGCTGTGTAAATGATGTTTGCACTAAATACATATACATATAAATACATATACACATACATATGTGTATGACAAAGATGTGCATGTATTTGTGCAGATATATAAATATATATATATATATAGACACATAAAAATATATATGTAATATAGCAATACACA
>NW_010179342.1:0-1618 GCF_000695765.1 Mesitornis unicolor
TGGGAAACATTTACAGCATCCATGCATATATCTATATTTTTATATAGATATAAAAGTGTGTCTATATAGGTATATATCATTTGGTCTGTCTGTATGTGTTAAAACAAAAACGTTATGGAATTTTCTGAAATGACACATTTAAGTGAAAAGGATATTTTATCTGAAATATAGTTCTAATATAATTCTATGAGAAAATATATATTATATTGGAAAATTTACATAAATTAAAAGTAATTCCTGTTTAACAATAGCTTCATTTTGTTTATTGCATGAAAACTGATATTAAATACTACTTATAGAAAACTTGGCAAGTTTTACAGTGAAGTATAAACTCTAGTATAAACATTTAAAGTGTAGTTCACTCTTAGTCTGAGTCAGAAGAGGTAAGTGTCAAACTAAACACAGACTTGCAAGGTATTTAAAACTAATTTCAGAGAACCTTGCCTGTGTTTTTTTTTCTTTCAGATATGCATACTACTATTCTGCAATAGCAGCTGGTGTTCTTCTTGCTGCTTATATCCAAACTTCATTTTGGACTCTAGCAGCAGGCCGGCAAATAAAAAAAATTAGAGAAAATTTTTTTCATGCAATTATGAGACAGGAAATTGGATGGTTTGATGTAAATGATGTGGGAGAGCTTAACACTCGTCTTCTAGAGTAAGTATACTATACCTTCCCCAATGTTATTTTATCTTATTAAGCATGCATGAGTTACAAGTTTTTAATTTTTGTTTCTAAATTGAATTATTTTATTGTGAAATGAAATCGAATTATTTCATTGTCAAATGAAGTTTTCGAGTTTTCTCATGGAGAGTCTCAGAGACTGATCTTCTGATACTTCTGATCCTGGACTGTCACAAGGATATCATAAAAGCATTTTGATAAGTTCCCTTGAACTCTGAGGATGACTAAAGCCCAGCCTATGAGATCAGCCTCATAAAGAGAAAACATAGTTCATTTCTGAGGGCACTTGTGACTGAGCAAGGTGCCAACTGACCCCAGCAGTGTGAACAGTTTCAACTTCATGACAAGCTGTTCTTTTCTCTTTACCTACATGAAAAGCCCTTATCTATTTATTTCCAGATATCCCACAGTTTCCAAACAGGTCCAAAATTGAGAGTAACTTTGCAGGGTAGGCAGAATTTCAACATTTTAAGAGAAAAAACTGGTTTATAGCACTACATTTTCACAAGAAATATGAATTTTTCCTTGTCCACACTATATAGTGCTTTATCTTGAAGTAAACTGTGGTTCGGAAGACACTGAATAATAAAGATTGTCTTTAAACAGATGCTCATGTAACGAAACTGAAAAGCTTTCTCGTGCTTTCTACATTTTCCTTCCTGTCTGGATGTAATTTGTTTTTCAGTGATGTCTCCAAGATTAATGAAGGAATAGGTGAAAAAATGGGAATGCTTTTTCAAGCACTAACAACATTTATAGCAGGATTTGTTGTTGGACTTATAAGAGGATGGAAATTAACCCTTGTAATATTAGCAGTCAGCCCTGTCCTGGGACTTTCAGCAGCCATCTGGGCGAAGGTAAGTTAGCATATAAGTGTATAAGTGAATAAATTAGACCAAACATTGGTCTCAGACAGTTTCTTTTCAGAGTTGTG